>NC_055685.1:39137108-39424608 GCF_017639745.1 Melanotaenia boesemani | reverse complement strand
GTTAACAAACATGGAGGTTTTCTGATGACTTCATCCTATCTCAGAGGTTTCATCCGAGTTTGGTTCGACTCTCGGCTCAGAAAGGAGCTGGAGTCTCTGTGCGACGGGGCTGAGGGAGGTTTTACCCCAACCACAGCAGGAGATTGGAAGCTCCTCCTGTGAAATATAGTGCAACACTTTCCCTTAAAAAAACTGGACTTTCAGACAATAAATCAGGTTTTATGTTTGTAGTTCTGAAATATTTGTTGGTCTCATATTTGTGAGATCCAGAGGAAAATATAACAGATGATCTTACATGGAAAGTCAGGATGAGGAGGATCTTTAGGATTAATTAGTGGTGGTGTTTAATAGAGCCTTTTCTTAACTTCTGCATGCATCCCTCGTGCATGAACATCACTGCCTCCAGCGGCTGCTAGGTGAACTAGGGATGCCTCGTCCTTACTGAGGAATTTAGAGCGATGCTGGACAGGTGGTGTGTATCTGACGGATCAAATCATCGTCACCAGCAAGCAGCCTGGATTCCTGCGGTCAGCCCTGGTACCAGGTCTGCAGAGCAGGTGTCCCCTGATGACACCAAAGACCTGGACTGTTGTTCATCTGTGGATGTGAAGAGGAAGTGGAGAGACAGCGGCCGAGTGGGAGGCAGCACGAGTCCATCACCGTGAAACTGTCCAGGTCTGCACTGCTGTCCAGCATCACTTATTCAACAAATTTCCTCCACAGCTGAATGAATTAGCATCAGTAGCTAAGTTTACATGAACAAATATGTCTATTCCAGCGGCTCCCAACCGTTACTCCTCGGGGACCCCCGCCCACCCCGTGCTGAAACCATGTTTGCTTTTATGGTTTAAAAGTGAGATTCTCACCATGAATATGTATTCTGGCCGAGTCCTGTCCTTCCATACGGTTAAATTAAGTTCATTAAATAACCATAGAGCCTTACTTTTTCTATTAAAATAAGGACAATGTGTGGACGTTAACCACAACGTCTCTGAATGTTCAAAGCTGCAGGGACCCCTTTAGGGGGTCCTGGACCCAAGGTTGGGTACCGCTGGTCCATTCAGCTGAAATCAGTCCGCTTCCAGCCGACATGTGTACACGGATCAGGGGTCTCATTTATAACCGTTGCGTACGCACAAAATGGGGCCTGAAACTGGCGTACGCCTCTTTTCACGCAAAGGTTGTGATTTATAAAAAACAAACTTGAGGTGAAAATGTGCGGTCTTTCACGGCAGCTCTGACCCATGCATACGCTGGTTTTGGAGGCTGGGGGAATTGGCGACACAGATGGAGAGGTGGGGAATTAACAACACACTGCATCCAGAGTCCTCTTGTGGCAGCGTGGGGTCCTGTCACCATGTCTCCAATTAATTTTGCGCTCTGGCTGTATGACCGCAGATGTGATTTCGGCTCACTGGTCAGCGTGCATGACTTCAACCCGGCAAGAGTTCATAACCCGTCTCCGCTGTCTATGCGTCCTGCTACACTCTTCCACATCCAATTTCCCTATATTGCAGGAGAACAGGCCGACATTAAAAGGCAATTTGCAGCAATGTCCGGTTTTCCTAATGTAATCGGCGCAATTGACTGCACTCATATTGCTATAAGGGCCCCATATGTCGATGAATTCATGTATGTCAATAGGAAGCATGTGCATACTATCAATGTTCAAGTCATATGTCAATCCAACATGATGTTGACAAATGTAGTTGCACGATGGCCTGGCTCTACACGTGACTCTTACATCCTAGCGCAAAGCAGTGTAGGGAAGAGACTGCAGGCAGGCGCTGTACGTGATGGCTGGCTTCTTGGTAAGACAATAACTTTATATTGACAACCAGCTTAGCCAGATGCAGACCACTGATGCACTGTTTCATTGAAATGCAGGGGACAGTGGCTACCCCCTCCGGCGCTGGCTCCTGACCCCCTTCCCAAACCCCCAGAGCGCAGAGGAGACCCTGTTCAATACCGCTCACTCCCGTGCGCGCTCAACTGTAGAGCGCGCCATCGGCCTTTTAAAATGCCGGTGGCGGTGTCTGGATGCGTCAGGGGGTAGATTATTGTACCATCCCCAAAAGGTGCGCAGGATCGTGAGGGCGTGTGGCGTGCTGCACAACCTGGCACTGAGGCACGGCATCCAACTACCTCCTGGCCTCCCCCCTCCTCGGAATGCCGACCCTCACCCACAGCCCCCTCCCAGACACAGGGAGTTCCAACACGGGGCACGGCTCCGTGAGGAGGTCATGCAGCGATTAAGCAGACAATAAGGTTCACTTTTTCACAAGCTCTTTTAATGTGTTTGAAATGTCGAACATAATGTCACACAAATTATGCAGTGTTGTTCTGATTTCCTTCAGTTCATTGATGGTTTCTTTTTGATCTCGCCATGGTCCGCTCTGTCCCGCTCACAGAGTTAACTGAGGTAACTATGTGTTGCCACTCACGACACTTACTCTTATTTGTCACGCCACTACTGTGGCTACCAAACAAAATAATTTTTCGACTCTCCACCTCACTCACTAATGCATCGATTTCTGCCTCTGTGAAGTTGCGTTTTTTGGTTCGCTTCCCTGCGGTTGCCGTTGTTCATGGATCACAACATGGATCAGCTGGCTCATTTTAATACACGCTGAGGTACTTTGCATTGACCATTTATGGTGGAAAGTGGGTGTGTAGTGGGCGGAACATGAGCCAAATTCACCTGCGCAAACTTCAAGGATGAGTGTGATTTATAAAGGGGAAATTGCTTGCACCTGTGCGTACGCACGGTTTTATAATTCAGAATATTTTATGGCGTACGCCAACTTCCGTTTTTGGGCGTAAGTACACTTTTAGTAAGAATCCTACGCACAGTTTTATAAATGAGACCCCAGGTGTGTTTACATGATGGTAACGTGAGAATGTGTCACTGAGTGCTGGAGACACGGACGACGGACCTCTGAAATCCAGCTCTGTCCAGTAAGCTCGGCTGGTTTAGCTTCAAAGTCGCAACCAGAGTCGCTTTAGACGCTTCTTAAACAGATCAGAATCAATATTATCAGCACAATAACGGTATCAGCCGATATCGGCCGTTACCGATGTAATTAACAGATTACATAACAGGCGCTGGGAGAACATGCGACACGCAGGCGCACGTGGCGTATGCGTTGGTGAAAACAGGCCACACGGAGTTTAGGCTCTATGATCAGAGAGAAGAAAGCGAGCTGCTTCATGAACCGGAGCAACATCAGCACGCCGCTTCACTCACCGCCATCGGCTTCTTTGCGGCGTTAGCTGCCGGCTCCTGAGCCTTCTTCTTCTTCTCCTTCTTTTTCTCCTTGTCGCCGTGCGTACCCTTCATCTTGCTGATGACCTCGGAGTCGGTCTTGGCGTACTGTATCCTCTGGAAGACAACAGGACAGCGGTGAGATAGAGCTGGAAGGATGAGCAGGAGCAGCAGCATGCTCGGCCTACCATGGGCTTGTTGTAGAAGGGGAAACCCTGCAGCTGCCTCAGCGCGTTGGTGGCGGCGGCCAGCTCCTTGAAGATGACGAAGGCCTGCCCCCTCATCCTCTCCGTCTTCATGGCCACGATGTCGAGCACCTGTCCGAACTGAGAGAAGAGCGCGTAGAGCGAACGCTTCAGCTCTGCAGGACGAAGACGATGGAGATTAATGTGACACGGGTCGTAGACCAGTACGGAATCACAGGAGGGACAAAAAAGTCAAAGATGCTCAATAACAGGAAATAAAGAAATAACTGGGCAAAAATAAAGACGTCAAGAGATTAAATATGCGTGAACCTGAAGTTCTAGTATTCTACCTCTACTCGTCAATAAATACTGAAACTGTCAACAGACTCAGGAAATGAAGCAGATTTTCCTCGAGCCACTAACTCAAACTCAGCTGTCCTCCCCAAATCAATCAATTCACACCTCATTTCTAGTATTGATCGTTTATCAGAACTCACCTTCTTTCTTGACTTTATCGTTAATGTTGTTGATATAAATTGTGTGGTTTGGTCGGATATCCATGATGGAGTCTGAGGAAACAAGACAACATTAGTTTGTTCGTCACCAGCACCTCAGAGCAGGAAGAAGATGAACAACAAAAACTGAAGTCTGCAGGTAAACATCGGGTAAACATCAGGTAAACAGCGTGTAAACATCAGGTAAACAGCAGGTAAACAGCGTGTAAACAGCAGGTAAACAGCGTGTAAACAGCAGGTAAACAGCAGGTAAACAGCGTGTAAACAGCAGGTAAACAGCGTGTAAACAGCAGGTAAACAGCAGGTAAACAGCGTGTAAACAGCAGGTAAACAGCGTGTAAACAGTAGGTAAACAGCGTGTAAACAGCAGGTAAACAGCGTGTAAACAGCAGGTAAACAGCGTGTAAACAGCAGGTAAACATCGGGTAAACATCAGGTAAACAGCGTGTAAACATCAGGTAAACAGCAGGTAAACAGCGTGTAAACAGCAGGTAAACAGCGTGTAAACAGCAGGTAAACAGCAGGTAAACAGCGTGTAAACAGCAGGTAAACAGCGTGTAAACAGCAGGTAAACAGCGTGTAAACAGCAGGTAAACAGCGTGTAAACAGTAGGTAAACAGCGTGTAAACAGCAGGTAAACAGCGTGTAAACAGTAGGTAAACAGCGTGTAAACAGTAGGTAAACAGCGTGTAAACAGCAGGTAAACAGCGTGTAAACAGTAGGTAAACAGCGTGTAAACAGCAGGTAAACAGCAGGTAAACAGCGTGTAAACAGTAGGTAAACAGCGTGTAAACAGTAGGTAAACAGCGTGTAAACAGCAGGTAAACAGCGTGTAAACAGCAGGTAAACAGCGTGTAAACAGCAGGTAAACAGCGTGTAAACAGTAGGTAAACAGCGTGTAAACAGCAGGTAAACAGCGTGTAAACAGTAGGTAAACAGCGTGTAAACAGCAGGTAAACAGCGTGTAAACAGCAGGTAAACAGCGTGTAAACAGTAGGTAAACAGCGTGTAAACAGCAGGTAAACAGCAGGTAAACAGCGTGTAAACAGCAGGTAAACAGCGTGTAAACAGCAGGTAAACAGCGTGTAAACAGCAGAGGGGTATTGCACGAAACCAGAATAAAGAAATCCAGGATAATTAAACAAGCCCAGCTTGACCTAGCTTGCGCGGCCTATCCTGGCTTAATTGGTTGCACGTTTGCTGAGCCAGGATGAGAAGGTGTGGCTAGGTTAAGCCAGGTGAAGATAGTTGGGATAAGTGCGTGTGCACGGCATACTGAAGCAGACCTCGCGATCGCTCACAGAATCACCGATGGGGAAATGGATAAAAGCTGCGCGTCCTACGTCACGGCCGCTGAACAACAGCTCCTGACGGAGTTCTCTGATGAAGTTAAGGATATTATAAGGAAAAAAGGCAATACCAATGCCATAAGTAAAGAACGCGAGAGAGCCTGGCAGACAATAGCCGACCGGCTCAATGCGTAAGTAGTCAAAAACTGTACAATTAATAAACAGTGCTCCACTGGAACTGTCATAATTAGGCTACAATTAAAGGATTACTTTTCAAATCCACTAACTGTTGTATACTTTAAGAGTGACAAGCAGGTGCATGTTACTCAGGAAATGTAGAGCAAACAATTATCCACAATGTGTCATTTAATCTATTTTCCTCATGTAACGTTTTTATCTATTTTATCTTTCTGTCCTTCATAAAGGACAAACCTGTCTGGCCATAAAAGGACCTGCAGCAAGTAAAAATTAAATATAAGAACATTTTGCAGGCTGGTAAGTGACTCCAAAGTAGAAAACCGTGAACAAATGAGGTGAATAGATGAGGTGTCTGCTGACATGTTCAATGTCTGTATGATTGTAGCAGTTAAAAAAAGGCCTATAAACTGGCAGAGGGGGCGTCCCACCAAGCCAGGATGTGACTCCAGCAGAGGAACTGGCCTCCATTTAAATAAAGGGAGGCCAGTGATGGAGGGGATCCAGGGAGGGACAATAACTGACTCTGTCCCAGCCACAGAAACTGTCCGCTTCATACAAGGTACACAAAGTACTGCAATTCTACTGCACATGGAACACAATCAAATATAATATAGTGTCTGACTTTGGATAACCTTGCAGTGTCTGGGAACACAATTACACTTTTGGAGCCACCAGAAGATGATCCGGTTAGTACAGTGTCTCCAAATCACAGGCTTGGTATGTTCTGTGAAATCTTAATCCGAGTCCTCTCGCTGCATGTATACGGCAGGGGGAAGGCACATCTGCAGCTGCAGAATGCACGTCTGCAGATGAGGAGACTGTGTCATGGAGTCCAGAAGGCTTGAGGCATGTCAGTTTTATGGGATTGGCCTGCTTATTTATTCCATGAAGGATATGAAGTCAGTGATGTGGTGCTAATAGAAAATGTGTAGCAGGACCCGGATGCTGCACAGTCTCCTAAGCGGCCTGGTAACATTGTGAGTATTGGCTAAAGTAAATCTACGTTATGCACAAATCCTGCTGTGCTAACTGACATTTCCTTTACAGACCTCACAAACTGTCAGAACGCTTTATTCAGGGCACCTGGAGAGAGAGAGAGAGCTGGCAGATGTTAAAATCAGACTCAAAAAGAGAAAGCTCCAAGGAATGGAGCTGGATCTAGAGATTAAACGCCGGACACTCAGAAAACTGCTGGAAATCCAGTAACCGAAAATCTGTATCTCTCAATGACATAGTCATCTCCAAAGGCCAGGGGATGTGACCTATGGGGCGCCAAGTGTAAAAATTCAGTATAAAAGTTGTAGCTGACACATTTTCATTATTTATCTCACTTTTCTCACATTTAGCACATTTTTCCTACATTTAACATAACTTTTAACCACATGTATAATGGTCAAATAGAACATCTAAATCTAAATTTTAAATCTAAATCTAAATGTTATATGTTATATCTAAATGTTTAAATCACCCCATAGTGAGCTGTCCCTGAAGACTCGTTCACGTCTGAATGCTCTTCTGAGGATGCGGGCTTCCTCGTCCAGCACATCCTCCGAAAAAGGGAAAGCCATTATGAAGAGGGAACAGGTGAAGGGGAGTTGGACCTGAATATTCTACATTGCCCTCGTCACGGATTTCTTTGAATACACCTTTGTAACCTAATCCGCTGTGTTTTGTAATCTCAATTAATGCAATAAAACACATATTTATAAAACCTCTGACAGCAATTTGACGAGCAGTCTTCATTAGCATAGCAGTATAACACTTGGCCTGATGAAATCATGCACTTATGACCAAGTTGATATTGTGTGATGAAATCGTGATCCTGTATTTAAATAAAATGACTAAAAAAAAATTAATTATATGCACTACACTAGCACTACACGACAGCACCTGGGTCCAACTGGACTCAAAAGCGGTCTGACTAACACTTAATTATGACGTCCCATCTTGTTTGAATTCATGCTTGTGTTGTTCTTACTCTCAAATGTAAGTCGCTTTGGATAAAAGCGTCTGCTAAATGACTGTAGAATAGAATAGAATAATAATACTACAACTGGAATCCATATAAAAAGGCTGTTGCGATTACGAACAGATTTGGATTAAATGTACAGTGACTGTATATGTACTATTTTAATACTGGATGATTAAAATGACGCGCCATACTTAGGAAGACCATGGACATGCTGTAAAACACATTAATTCCTCATAGAATTGACGTTGGACATGCAGGTGACTCGCTAGGATTAATCTTAGCCTGAGCAGTTAGCCTGGTCTGGAGCAGGCTAACTGCAGCGGATAAATCACCACAGTAACTTGGCCGGGTTTAGTTTGAGCTGCTTTCATGCAACCGACTTAAATTCAGCCAGGATAACCAACATATCCCGGCTTAATCCCTTATCTTGGTTTCGTGCAATACCCCTCAGGTAAACAGCGTGTAAACAGTAGGTAAACAGCGTGTAAACAGCAGGTAAACAGCGTGTAAACAGCAGGTAAACAGCAGGTAAACAGCGTGTAAACATCAGGTAAACAGCGTGTAAACAGCAGGTAAACAGTAGGTAAACAGCGTGTAAACAGCAGGTAAACAGCGTGTAAACAGTAGGTAAACAGCGTGTAAACAGCAGGTAAACAGTAGGTAAACAGCGTGTAAACAGCAGGTAAACAGCGTGTAAACAGTAGGTAAACAGCGTGTAAACAGCAGGTAAACAGCGTGTAAACAGCAGGTAAACAGCGTGTAAACAGCAGGTAAACAGCGTGTAAACAGCAGGTAAACAGCGTGTAAACAGCAGGTAAACAGCGTGTAAACAGCAGGTAAACAGCGTGTAAACAGCAGGTAAACAGCATGTAAACAGCGTGTAAACAGCGTGTAAACAGCAGGTAAACAGCGTGTAAACAGCAGGTAAACAGCGTGTAAACAGCAGACTTCTGGGTTTTAAGTTATTTAAATTTGAAGCACCTTTCTTTTGCTCTTTGTTTTCTGTCTGTCAAACTGGTCTTTGCTAGTTTTCCACATGTGAAACTAAAGAAATGGAACCAATGATGCGTCTTGGAGAGAAAGGGCCTAAAGTGAGTTGCTTCAGTTTTACGGAGGAACAGGTGATCAGGTTTTGGGGGTGATCTGGATCACATCTGGGTCTTTAGCAGGTAAAAACAGAAGGTTACTAACGCAGCATCACTGGTTTTCCACCATCGATCCTCAAAGTTTCCTTGGATTTTCGTAGAGTTTCCTTTAAACATGCTGGAACGTTGTGCTGTGGTTGGCTGCCATTAACACAGCGGCTTCACAGCGTGGCGGTGGACAGACATCAGGACGTCCGTTCAGTCCTACGGACACCAGCTTCACCTCAGATCTGATTCTAATCGATCATTTTTTATTAAAACCGGTGGAGAAAACTTCAACACGGACGCTGGTCTGATGCGGGTCTGGTTTCACCGGGAAGCTGTTCGTGGCCATGCTCCTGATGAGGTGGCAGATGGTCTCCTGAGGGATCTCCTCCCAGACCTGGACTAAAGCATCCGCCAGCTCCTGGACAGTCTGTGGTCAACATGGCGTTGGTGGATGGAGACATGATGTCCCAGATGTGCTCAACTGGATTCAGGTCTGGGGAACGGGCGGCCAGTCCATAGCATCAATGCTTCGTCTGGCAGGAACTGCTGACACACTCCAGCCACATGAGGTCCAGCATTGTCTTGCATTAGGAGGAACCCAGGACCAACCACACCAGCATGTGGTCTCACAAGGGGTCTGACCCACTGCTAAACCGGTCATGCTGGAGGACGTTGCAGGCAGCAGAACGTTCTCCACGGCGTCTCCAGACTCTGTCTCGTCTGTCTCATGTGCTCAGTGTGAACCTGCTTCCATCTGTGAAGAACGCAGGGCGCCAGTGGTGAAGTTACCAATCTTGGTGTTTTCTCTGGTAAAAGCCAAACGTCCTGCACCGTGTTGGTCTGTAAACACAACCCCCACCTGTGGATGTCGGACCCTCATACCTCCCTCATGGAGTCTGTTTCTGACTGTTTGAGCTACACATGCACATTTGTGTCCTGCTGGAGGTCATGTTGCAGGACTCTGGCACTGCTCCTCCTGGTCCTCCTTGTACAAAGGTGGAGGTAGCGTCCTGCTGCTGGGTTGTTGCCTCCTACGGCCTCCTCCACGTCTCCTGGTAGCGCCTCCATGCTCTGGACACAACGCTGACAGACACAGCAAACCTTCTGGCCACAGCTCGCATTGATGAGCCATCCTGCATGAGCTGCACTACCTGAGCCACTTGTGTGGGTTGTAGACTCCGTCTCATGCTCTCAGTGTTGTTTCTAAGTGGACAGTTTGATTTCACACACGTGTGACTGACTTGGAGGTACACCGTGTTGTGTAAGTGTTCCTTTATTTTGTTGAGCTGTGTGTTACCACGGTCTTGGGGGCGCAATCAACTCCAGTCCTGATCTACACCAAACAAAATGCTGTAATAATTCAAATTATTTTAACCCTTTAAATGCCAATTTGATTACACCATTTAAATGGAATGGGAATGGAAAATAAATAAACACGTTATTTTCCATTCATTTGGAGCTAACAATGATTGAGGAAAAATATTTACTTTGATCTTCAAATAAAATCCACAGCACCCCTAACATACATTTCATGGAAAAGAGCTTTTTTTTAAGTCAAAATATTATTTAAATGGTTACACTAATTTGCATAAATTTGGTCGTTTTGTTCAGGATTGACGTTGACAGTGATTTTAGCTAAACAAGTGAAAAAAAGAGAAATCTTTAAAGTTTTATAGCGGTTTTTTGGGGAGGAATTGTTATGCACTACTAATCAGACAGGGTAGAAAATGTGTCTAACAGAAAATGAAAACGTTAAAGTTCCCATGAATTCCGTGTGAGATGGGAAATAAGGAGTTCAGACTTTAAGAGGGATGACTGACGACCACCAGAATGTGTGACTTTGTGTTTATTATAAATAAAAATAAAGAAACACAGACCGCAAATGCAGTCGTCAACGTAATAAACGAACCGGTACAACAGAGGCATTATGGATGTTCTGACATCAGCTGGTGAGTAAGCTCCGCCCCCTGACAGCAGTGTGTAAATGTGTGTTTGCTTTGGGACATCAGATTGAAAAAGTTCAACATTTACCATTGTGTGATGTGTACACTATAGTAACTTTTTGTATGTAGTGTTTTTTTTTCTATTGATTGCTATCAGAAATGGTGACCAGGTCACCCCTCTTACAGGTTTACCTGCGGACCCTCACGTAAACAGGATCACAGAGGTCACCTTTTCTAAAAGCTATGAGAATGTGTAACTGTACTGTACCTGCGTTATAATGAACTCAGACTTAAATACAAATGTTGTGAAGACTTCGGTCGTCTTTTAAGACGTACACGCTGAGAAATTTACACTGTCGCCCCCTGTGGTCACAGATTCGGATGGGTCACACACTTCGGCGTAACACCATATTGCAGTTGAAATGCTCCAAGTTAAAACCAGAACATGAGATTAAGCAGAATAAGAAAGTTCGGCTTCCTTCCCAGCATGCTTAACTTAAGTTTGGTTAAAGGTTTTCAGTCTGACTTCATGTTAGCGGTCGTTAGCTTCACGTTATCAGTCTCTCATTCATAATGTTAGCTCTGCGGCTAACAGCTCTCAGGTTGTTAGTTCTTCACAGAAGACTTCGTGAACCACAGGGGCTTAAACACTCAACCAGAACTCGCCCAACTCACCGGAAAAACTACAGATGGCCAGAGGTGTTTCAAGCAAAGATAAAAAATGCAAAACTAACCTGTTCTGTTCTCGCACTGCTCATAAGTGAACGACAGGAAACACACTGCTGCCGCCGGCTGCTTCTTTATGGTAATCTGCTCTCTGTCGCCACCAGCAGGCCCGGAGGAGAACTACACGCTGCATTAGTGTTTCATTCACAATCTTTAAAAGTGACAGTAAGGTCTGGTATGGATGCTCCTCATCCTCCACCGCTGCCCATCAGAGTTTACTGGGACATAAGACACAAACAGCCGCTCCTGAAGACGTGAGGACAGACTGTGGACATGTCCTTTCCAAGTGGACTGGGGAGGAACAACATCTGGACTGGTCAGAGACCATCAACGCCATCCACAAGAAAGGACAGAGCCGTCTGTACTTTCTAAGGAGGCTGAGGTCCTTCAACATCTGCAAGAAACTGCTGCTGATGTTCTACCAGACTGTGGTGGCCAGTGTCCTTTTCTATGCTGTGGTGTGCTGGGGAGGCAGCATAAAGAAAAGGGACGCAGCACGGCTGGACAGAGTGATCCGAAGGGCAGGATCTGTGGTGGGCACAGAGCTGGACTCTTTGGTCTCAGTGGCAGAAAAGAGGACCTTGGACAAGATCCTGACCATCCTGGACTCCTCCTCTCACCCTCTGCACAGAACTCTGAGCAGGCAGAGGAGTGTGTTCAGCGCCAGACTACTGTCCCTGACCTGCTCCACCAACAGACTCAGAAACTCTTTCGTACCCCGGGCCATCCGGCTGTACAACATCTCGCTGAGGGCGCAGGGGTCACAACCACAACCATAGTCCGAATAGTTTTTATGGACATGTGCCTTTTTCTCATTTGGAAGCACATTTGCTCTTATCCCATTCTGTTAACACTGTCTCAGCAGTTTTTTCACATCCTGCACTTTTTCACTCATGCACCTTGTTTGGCTACCACCGTCAACATATGTACATACTTGATCACCTGTACAGTATATATGTACATAGACCATAATAATGGTCCTCTTTATCTACCGTTGCCTCTATTTAATTTTAAATGAGTCTAGTTATGCTTAAGTACTAACCCCTAATGTCAAGTACTAACCTTTAATGTATGTATATGCTACTGGATGCTTGAATTTCCCTCGGGATCAATAAAGTATCTATCTATCTATCTATCTATCTATCTATCTATCTATCTATCTATCTATCTATCTATCTATCTATCTATCTATCTATCTATCTATCTATCTATCTATCTATCTATCTATCTGATGACTGTCATTCTTCTGCCGAGTTCTTTTGGTTCATTTGATCAACTGGCTCCATTTAATTGATCAGTTTTTGGTCACATGCTCTTTAGACTGCAATGTTTTAAAGATGAGTTTAGATCCAGAGTCCCGATCCAGAGTCCTGATCCAAACCCCTGATCCAGAGTCCTGATCCAGAGCCCTGATCCCGAGTCCTGATCCAGGTGACAGCAGTAGTGGAATGGGTTGGGGGGCTCTGTCCTATGAAAGTAGTTTCCTTGGGAATGACCATTTTAAGTATAATATTTCTTGATGTTGTGCCTCGTAAATAATTTAATTAAAAATGGTATTATTATTATTATTATTATTATTACTACCATTATTTGTGTTTTTACCCCTTTGTTTAAATATCTTTTAATGAAAACTGGTAAACTGACTTGTTGTGAAGTGGACATGAAAACATTTATTTAATTTTTTTCGTGCTGATTTATCTGCAGTAGTTGGTCCAGTTTGGTCCCTTCGGGGCTTCCATACCCTGTTATGTTTTGTCAGCTGATACCGCTCCTCCTTCCACTCCAGCTAACAGGCTGAAAAGCTAACAGACTCAGCGGCTGCCGAACTAGGACCATGGATGTGAACCGGTTCGTGGCGGGACAACGACGCTGAGTCACCAGGCCCGCGCCGGCCACCCCCTCTCCTGTCCCGCTACCAGTGTAGTTTGTTCTCCTGGTCCGCAGTCAGCCGGTTACCTGCCTGACTTTTGCCCTCCTCACCGGCTGTGACTCCTGCTATCCTGTTAGCATCAGAGCTAATTAGTTTGTATAAAGCAGCGGCGCGGACGGAGGCTAGCTAACCGGACCGGACCGCAGCGGGATGTGCCATGGCGTCGGTTCGGGTGGCTGTGCGGGTCAGGCCCATGAACAGGCGGTGAGTTGCGGACAGCCACGCGCTGTGTTTGGTGCAGGTGGCAGGTGTTGCGAACACTGGGACAGATGTGGGTCAGCTGCAGTGATCACCAGGGCCCAGATTTAATCTGGATGAAAGCTGTCTGGATTTGGGAATATCATATTTTTTTCACGACAGAGGATCCCGTAATCCACCTTACCTTTATCCTGGTTGTTCAAAGCAGCATTGGACTGGATCACCCTGATCCAGAATCACTGTTTTCGGGCCAGTTGTTCAAACCTAATCTGGTCGGGTTTCGGATTGGATCAAATCTTGAAAATGGGTTGTTTTAAAGGGAAAGGATTCTGAAATCGGATTGAATTATGTAATCCAATCCTAGTTGTGATCTGGGTAAAGACTTCAGTTTGTGTTGTTGAAAACTTTTTTGGATTTGGATAACTTTGATCCAAGAAAACAGGATTACCCTGATCCCAGCAGGGGGCTGATTACAAGCCGGATTTCAGGAGGAAAATGTGGTAAAAGCTCCACTTTGATCAGTGTTCATGCTTCTATTACCTGTCGCGCCGCTTGTTTAACCTTCCAGAGATAAAGTAAAGTAACATAGGCTACCTGTTAACCCGTCAGCACACGTGACGTGAGCTTGTCCCCATGAAATAAACCCACAAACAAGTTTCAAAAACAATCACAGATTAAAAATATTTCCCTTCATTTATCGCTGAAGTTGCATCCCTCTCCACCCAGTCCGCCCCCATCTGGACAGAAGGCCCCAGGCTGGTCCGGCTGGTCCGGTTCCTCACCGCGGGGCTCCGGTGCATCTTAACGTCGTCACAGAGAGGGACATCCAGCCTTTTTATTTAAGACGTTTCCAAAATATCCACAAGGTAGTTGTTAATTAACTTGTTTTATATTTGTTGTGGCTCCGATGAGACGTCATAAAATCATAAACAGTTTATTTCTACAGCACATTTCATTACAGCACCGTTCAAAGTGCTTCACATAAACATTAACAGCATTACAGGTGGAGCATAAACAGCATTCAGAAGTAGTAGCAGCAACAAATAACAAGAATCACGATAAACTCATAAATGACATTAAAAAGATTAAAAGCAGATCAGGTCAAAGTCAGCAGCAGGTTTCATGTAAACAGAAATGTTTCATCTGGATTTAAAACGTCTGCGTTTCATCTGCAGCAGAACAGCTACATGCTCCACCTTTAGTCTGCACCCTGGTCTGGACCCTGGTCTGGACCTTAGTCTGCACCCTGTTCTGGACCTTAGTCTGCACCCTGTTCTGGACCCTGGTCTGAACCTTAGTCTGCACCCTGTTCTGGACTCTGGTCTGGACCCTGGTCTGGACCTTAGTCTGCACCCTGTTCTGGACTCTGGTCTGGACCCTGGTCTGGACCTTGGTCTGAACCTTAGTCTGCACCCTGGTCTGGACTCTGGTCTGGACCCTGGTCTGGACCTTAGTCTGGACCCTGGTCTGCACTCTGGTCTGGACCCCGGTCTGGATCTTGGTCTGGCTCTGGTCTGGACTAGTTGACCAGAGTCTCTGGATCTAAGAGCCCTGCTGGGTTTATATTCTCTGAACGGATCACAGATGGATTCTGGGCCTAAACGATCAGAAGGGTTTAAAATCTATGATGTGTCTCTGGACCTTGTCCTAACCTATGGTGTGTCCACTGGTGTGTCTCTGGACCTGGTCCTAACCTATGGCCTGTCCACTGGTGTTTCTCTGGACCTGGTCCTAACTTATGGCCCGTCCACTGGTGTGTCTCTGGACCGGGTCCTAACCTATGGCCTGTCCACTGGTGTGTCTCTGGACCTGGTCCTAACCTATGGCCTGTCCACTGGTGTGTCTCTGGACCTGGTCCTAACCTATGGTCTGTCCACTGGTGTGTCTCTGGACCTGGTCCTAACCTATGGCCTGTCCACTGGTGTGTCTCTGGACCTGGTCCTAACCTATGGCCTGTCCACTGGTGTGTCTCTGGACCTGGTCCTAACCTATGGTCTGTCCACTGGTGTGTCTCTGGACCGGGTCCTAACCTATGGCCTAACCTATTTTATTAGACAGACTGGGGAGCCTCTCAGGTACTGTTCTTAGATGGTTTTACTCCTATCTCACGGATCAACAATTTTTTCTAAGTATGGATACATGCGCTTCAGGAGTTCGTAAAATAAAATGGTGGGTTCCCCAAGGATGGATTTTAGGCCCAGTATTTTTAAATCTGTGGGTTGTTGCCGGGGACGAAGTGGTACAGGCTGGAGCGGCGCTGTGTCCTGCTGATTTCTCTTTACTTGACAAAGGCAACAGTAATCATAACATCCTTAACTTAAAGCTTTTAATAAGTTTAATTAGTGTAATATATAGTGCTAAAGCTTTAAATAACATTATTTATGTCATATTGTGACATTTCTATAGGTTGCACCGCCTGACTTACTGGTTGCACCGCCTGACTTACTGGTTGCACCACCTGACTTACTGGTTGCACCGCCTGACTTACTGGTTGCACCGCCTGACTTACTGGTTGCACCGCCTGACTTACTGGTTGCACCGCCTGACTTACTGGTTGCACCGCCTGACTTACTGGTTGCACCGCCTGACTTACTGGTTGCACCACCTGACTTTTGCAACTAATTTCAAAATAATCAGGCTTCTGCTTGGACTCGTACATCAGCTTAAGCATTTGCTCGCATGCTCCTAGTTTTTCCTTGGTTGTACCACCTGACACTGATAGCGTAACAGTCTACTATGAGTTGGAGCTATTTTATCAATATTTTATATAGATTTACAAACCTCTTCATTCAACCATAAAGGCTGTTGGTGTCGTTTGGCTGAGGCAACATCCTGTTTGCTGTTCCTTCCTCTTTATCAGAATAAAATTCCTGTTTTTATGGTTGTGCCACCAGGACATTTTAGGTCATTCAAATTGTTGGACACAAGTTGATCTCAGAATCTTTAGAACTATTAGTATTTATAAATGTTAGCTTGTTTGAAAGACTATAAACATAAAATTGTGCCATAATGTTTTATTTTGAAGTTATAATCATAAATATAGCATTTTTAAAAGTTTCCTTAGTCTCTTCATTGGCTCAGATGGTTGCACCGTCTGACACTTTGGGACTTTTGAGATGTCAGAACATAAAAAACTATATATTATTGCAATATGCTGAAAATGTATTAAAACTCAGTGGTTTTCATAGAATAAAGTGATGCATCTAATGCATCACAAGTCAGGGAGTCCTTTTTGACTCTGAGCTGGATTTTATTCCACACATCAGACAGGATTTTACCATCTTAAGAACATCACCAGAGCCGCCCATTTCTCTGGGAAGGATCCGTTCTTCCGTCGGACCCTTTGAGGTCCGGGTCCTGGGGAGGGTCTGTCCCTCCATCAGACCAGTTTCCACTGATTTTCAGTCCAGTTCTTGTGAAATGTGACCTACCTCAGCCTTTCCTCCCTGTTTCCTTACTTAAGAACGGCTTCTTGACAGCCACGTTTCCGTGGAGACCATTTCTGATGAGGGTTCGGCCAACAGTAGATGGATCAACTGAAGGTCCAGATACATCTCTCAAGTCCTGGTTCAGGTCTTTGTCCTGCTGTGCACTGTGCTTTAGGCTGTTCAGAGGACTGGTTGGTGTCTGAATGTGTGACATGGTGTGGCATCATGAGGGGCCCATTCTTACCCAGGGGCTCCACAGGAAGTTAATCCGGCTCTCATCCTCCCTCATATATGAAAGAATAAGACTTGAATGAGAGTTGAGCCACATCTGGGTTCATTCTCATCAGTTTTCATATATTTATCAAAGGTCACTTTTATTTCACTTACTGGTTAGCTGTTGAGTTCCAGGCTTTATTGGGTATAAACAGAGAAGGTGACCTAGCAGACGTCTTCGTTGCCTGAAGATTCCAGATCACATTTACATGGACACGATTCACCTTCTCAGTCCTTACAAGTCTCATCCACCCAAAGTTTTGTCACCGTGGAAACAAGAGGAACAAGCTCAACATGGTTTTTACTACTGATGCTAACAAAAGTTAGCCTGGTGCTACAGCTGCTCTCCTTCTGCGTGTTCTCCTTTTTCTTTTGGTGGTTTTCCTTATCTTCTTACTTATTTGTTCTTGGTCTTCCTCAGAAACAGATGTGCTTTCTTCCTCTTCTCTTTATCTACTTCCCATTCTTTATTCTCTTCTTTCCTCCTTTCTTCATGGATTCCTGCAGTTTAGTTGTGTTTTATGTCGTGTTCTGTCTCTCTATATATCGAATCTTCTGCATCAGGATGAATTTTTAAACACCAGAATATAAACAGTTACTTACAGTTGGACGTTTTCATGATTTCAGTTCGTCAGTCGGACCGACAGCCCGTCTCTTTCTATCTCGTTCTGTCTTTTTGTCTCGTTCTGTCTTTCTGTCTCGTTCTGTCTCGTTTTGTCTTTCTGTCTAGTTCTGTCTCGTTCTGTTTCGTTCTGTCTCGTTCTGTCTTTCTGTCTCGTTCTGTCTCGTTCTGTCTCATTCTGTCTCTTTCTGTCTCTTTCTGTCTCGTTCTATCTCGTTCTGTCTTTCTGTCTCTTTCTGTCTCTTTCTGTCTCGTTCTGTCTCGTTCTGTCTTTCTGTCTCGTTCTGTCTTTCTGTCTCGTTCTGTCTCTTTCTGTCTTTCTGTCTCGTTCTGTCTTTCTGTCTCGTTCTGTCTCATTATGTCTCGTTCTATCTCGTTCTGGCTTTCTGTCTCTTTCTGTCTCGTTCTGTCGTTCTGTCTTTCTGTCTCTTTCTGTCTTTCTGTCTCGTTCTGTCTTTCTGTCTCGTTCTGTCTCGCTCTGTCTCTTTCTGTCTCGTTCTATCTCGTTCTGTCTTTCTGTCTCGTTCTGTCTTTCTGTCTCGTTCTGTCTCTTTCTGTCTCTTTCGGTCTTTCTGTCTCGTTCTGTCTCGTTCTGTCTTTCTGTCTCGTTCTGTCTCATTATGTCTCGTTCTATCTCGTTCTGTCTTTCTGTCTCGTTCTGTCTCTTTCTGTCTCTTTCTGTCTTTCTGTCTCGTTCTGTCTCGTTCTGTCTCGTTCTGTCTCGTTCTGTCTTTCTTTCTGTCTCGTTCTATCTCGTTCTATCTCGTTCTGTCTCGTTCTATCTCGTTCTGTCTTTCTGTCTCGTTCTGTCTCTTTCTGTCTCGTTCTGTCTCTTTCTGTCTCTTTCTGTCTCATTCTGTCTCGCTCTGTCTCTTTCTGTCTCGTTCTATCTCGTTCTGTCTTTCTGTCTCGTTCTGTCTCTTTCTGTCTCTTTCGGTCTTTCTGTCTCGTTCTGTGTCGTTCTGTCTTTCTGTCTCGTTCTGTGTCGTTCTGTCTCATTATGTCTCGTTCTGTCTCTTTCTGTCTCTTTCGGTCTTTCTGTCTCGTTCTGTCTCGTTCTGTCTTTCTGTCTCGTTCTGTCTCGTTCTGTCTCATTATGTCTCGTTCTATCTCGTTCTGTCTTTCTGTCTCGTTCTGTCTCTTTCTGTCTCTTTCTGTCTTTCTGTCTCGTTCTGTCTCATTATGTCTCGTTCTATCTCGTTCTGTCTTTCTGTCTCGTTCTGTCTCGTTCTATCTCGTTCTGTCTTTCTGTCTCGTTCTGTCTCTTTCTGTCTCGTTCTGTCTTTCTGTCTCGTTCTGTCTCATTCTATCTCGTTCTGTCTTTCTGTCTCGTTCTGTCTCTTTCTGTCTTTCTGTCTCGTTCTGTCTCGTTCTGTCTTTCTGTCTTTCTGTCTCGTTCTGTCTCATTATGTCTCGTTCTATCTCGTTCTGTCTTTCTGTCCCGTTCTGTCTTTCTGTCTCATTCTGTCTCGCTCTGTCTCTTTCTGTCTCGTTCTATCTCGTTCTGTCTTTCTGTCTCGTTCTGTCTCTTTCTGTCTTTCTGTCTCGTTCTGTCTCGTTCTGTCTTTCTGTCTTTCTGTCTCGTTCTGTCTCATTATGTCTCGTTCTATCTCGTTCTGTCTTTCTGTCTCGTTCTGTCTCTTTCTGTCTCTTTCTGTCATTCTGTCTCGTTCTATCTCGTTCTGTCTTTCTGTCTCGTTCTGTCACTTTCTGTCTTTCTGTCTCGTTCTGTCTCATTATGTCTCGTTCTGTCTCATTATGTCTCGTTCTATCTCGTTCTGTCTTTCTGTCTCGTTCTATCTCGTTCTGTCTTTCTGTCTCGTTCTGTCTCGTTCTGTCTCTTTCTGTCTCTTTCTGTCTCGTTCTGTCTTTCTGTCTCGTTCTGTCTCATTCTATCTCGTTCTGTCTTTCTGTCTCGTTCTATCTCGTTCTGTCTCGTTCTGTCTCGTTCTGTCTTTCTGTCTCGTTTTGTCTCGTTCTGTCTATTTCTGTCTCGTTCTGTCTCGTTCTGTCTCGTTCTGTCTTTCTGTCTCGTTCTGTCTTTCTGTCTCGTTCTGTCTCGTTCTGTCTTTCTGTCTCGTTCTGTCTTTCTGTCTCGTTCTGTCTTTCTCTCTCGTTCTGTCTCAGGTTTGAAGGGACTCAGATTTTCAGGCTAACTTGTTAAATTCAGAGTCCGCTTCCTGTCTCGTCTCATAAGTCAGAAACCAAGATGGCCGCTCTGAGAGGCGTGGTTAAAGTGTGTGATCTCTTCCAGGGAGAAGGACCTGACTGCCAAATGCATCATCAGGATGGAAGGAAGCAAGACCTCCATCACCAACCTGAAGGTAGGTTTCTTTCTTCCTCAGAGAAGCCGGCAGGTTGATTCCTGGATCCTCAGATCTTCTTGGTTTCTCTTTTCTCAGATTCCTGATGGCGTCACAGGAGATTCGATGAGGGAACGAACCAAAACCTTCATGTATGACTTCTCCTACGACTCGGCGGACTGCAAGAGCTCTACCTTCGTCTCACAGGAAAAGGTTAACGAGTTTTGAACGACTTAGTGTCATGACATAGGGTCCGGTCCGGTCCGGTCCGGTCTGGTCCGGTCCATTAACTTAGTTTGTTGGCGACTGGACTGAGAAGACCCGGCTGAACCTTCATCTTCTCCTTTCTCTTCAGGTTTTCAGAGATCTGGGCTCTGATGTGCTGAAGGCAGCTTTCGAAGGCTACAACGCCTGCGTCTTCGCCTACGGTCAGACCGGTTCCGGGAAGTCCCACACCATGATGGGAACTCCGGTAAGATGGTAGATGTAGAACTTCTGACCCGTCCAGTTGCTAAGGAGAAGCAAGGTTTCCAGGTTTCTATCCCGTCCAGGAGGCTTAAAATCCAGTCACTAAACTGGGATTAAAAGCTGCTACACACTGGTTTATACTGGGATTAAAAGCTGCTACAGACTGGTTTATACTGGGATTAAAAGCTGCTACAGACTGGTTTATACTGGGATTAAAAGCTGCTACAGACTGGTTTATACTGGGATTAAAAGCTGTTACAGACTGGTTTATACTGGGATTAAAAGCTGTTACAGACTGGTTTATACTGGGATTAAAAGCTGCTACACACTGGTTTATACTGGGATTAAAAGCTGCTACAGACTGGTTTATACTGGGATTAAAAGCTGCTACAGGCTGGTTTATACTGGGATTAAAAGCTGCTACAGACTGGTTTATACTGGGATTAAAAGCTGTTACACACTGGTTTATACTGGGATTAAAAGCTGCTACAGACTCGTTTATACTGGGATTAAAAGCTGCTACACACTGGTTTATACTGGGATTACAAGCTGCTACAGACTGGTTTATACTGGGATTAAAATCTGCTACAGACTGGTTTATACTGGGATTAAAAGCTGCTACAGACTGGTTTATACTGGGATTAAAAGCTGCTACAGACTGGTTTATACTGGGATTAAAAACTGCTACAGACTGGTTTATACTGGGATTAAAAGCTGCTACAGACTGGTTTATACTGGGATTAAAAGCTGTTACAGACTGGTTTATACTGGGATTAAAAGCTGTTACACACTGGTTTATACTGGGATTAAAATCTGCTACAGACTGGTTTATACTGGGATTAAAAGCTGCTACAGACTGGTTTATACTGGGATTAAAAGCTGCTACAGACTGGTTTATACTGGGATTAAAAGCTGTTACACACTGGTTTATACTGGGATTAAAAGCTGCTACACACTGGTTTATACTGGGATTAAAAGCTGCTACAGACTGGTTTATACTGGGATTAAAAACTGCTACAGACTGGTTTATACTGGGATTAAAAGCTGCTACAGACTGGTTTATACTGGGATTAAAAGCTGCTACAGACTGGTTTATACTGGGATTAAAAGCTGTTACACACTGGTTTATACTGGGATTAAAAGCTGCTACAGACTGGTTTATACTGGGATTAAAAGCTGTTACAGACTGGTTTATACTGGGATTAAAAGCTGTTACAGACTGGTTTATACTGGGATTAAAAGCTGTTACACACTGGTTTATACTGGGATTAAAAGCTGCTACAGACTGGTTTATACTGGGATTAAAAGCTGTTACACACTGGTTTATACTGGGATTAAAAGCTGTTACAGACTGGTTTATACTGGGATTAAAAGCTGTTACACACTGGTTTATACTGGGATTAAAAGCTGCTACAGACTGGTTTATACTGGGATTAAAAACTGCTACAGACTGGTTTATACTGGGATTAAAAGCTGTTACACACTGGTTTATACTGGGATTAAAATCTGCTACAGACTGGTTTATACTGGGATTAAAAGCTGCTACAGACTGGTTTATACTGGATTTAAAAGCTGCTACAGACTGGTTTATACTGGGATTAAAAACTGCTACAGACTGGTTTATACTGGGATTAAAAGCTGCTACAGACTGGTTTATACTGGGATTAAAAGCTGTTACAGACTGGTTTATACTGGGATTAAAAGCTGTTACACACTGGTTTATACTGGGATTAAAATCTGCTACAGACTGGTTTATACTGGGATTAAAAGCTGCTACAGACTGGTTTATACTGGGATTAAAAGCTGCTACAGACTGGTTTATACTGGGATTAAAAGCTGTTACACACTGGTTTATACTGGGATTAAAAGCTGCTACACACTGGTTTATACTGGGATTAAAAGCTGCTACAGACTGGTTTATACTGGGATTAAAAACTGCTACAGACTGGTTTATACTGGGATTAAAAGCTGCTACAGACTGGTTTATACTGGGATTAAAAGCTGCTACAGACTGGTTTATACTGGGATTAAAAGCTGTTACAGACTGGTTTATACTGGGATTAAAAGCTGTTACAGACTGGTTTATACTGGGATTAAAAGCTGTTACACACTGGTTTATACTGGGATTAAAAGCTGCTACAGACTGGTTTATACTGGGATTAAAAGCTGTTACACACTGGTTTATACTGGGATTAAAAGCTGCTACAGACTGGTTTATACTGGGATTAAAAGCTGTTACACACTGGTTTATACTGGGATTAAAAGCTGCTACAGACTGGTTTATACTGGGATTAAAGAAATTAATAGATCTGATGCTGCTTTCTTCATGATGGAGGAGAACAGGAAGTAAAGTTCAGAAAACAGGAAGCAGATGTGTTTGCTGTGGATACTCTGATTGATGCTGTGATGTTCCTCTACTGGTTTCAGGGGGATGCAGGTCTGATTCCGAGGATCTGCGAGGGTTTGTTCAGTCGCATCTCTGAGGCCATGAGACGGGACGAAGCTTCATTTCGAACAGAAGTCAGGTTCGTTTTACCTTCATCATGCCCACCTTCTAGTACCGGGTCGTCCTCTTCATCAGGTCCACCTTCTAGTACCGGGTCGTCCTCTTCATCAGGACCACCTTCTAGTACCGGGTCGTCCTCTTCACCGGGTCCACCTTCTAGTACCGGGTCGTCCTCTTCATCAGGTCCACCTACTGGTACCGGGTCGTCCTCTTCATCGGGTCCACCTTCTAGTACCGGGTCGTCCTCTTCATCAGGACCACCTTCTAGTACCGGGTCGTCCTCTTCATCGGGTCCACCTTCTAGTACCGGGTCGTCCTCTTCATCAGGACCACCTTCTAGTACCGGGTCGTCCTCTTCATCGGGACCACCTTCTAGTACCAGGTCGTCCTCTTCATCAGGTCCACCTACTGGTACCGGGTCGTCCTCTTCATCGGGTCCACCTTCTAGTACCGGGTCGTCCTCTTCACCAGGACCACCTTCTAGTATCGGGTCGTCCTCTTCATCGGGTCCACCTACTGGTACCGGGTCGTCGTCCTCTTCATCAGGACCACCTTCTAGTACCGGGTCGTCCTCTTCATCAGGACCACCTTCTAGTACAGGGTCGTCCTCTTCACCACGTCCACCTTCTAGTACCGGGTCGTCCTCTTCATCAGGTCCACCTTCTAGTACCGGGTCCTCCTCTTCATCAGGTCCACCTTCTAGTACCGGGTCGTCCTCTTCATCAGGTCCACCTACTGGTACCGGGTCGTCCTCTTCATCGGGTCCACCTTCTAGTACCGGGTCGTGCTCTTCATCAGGTCCACCTTCTAGTACCGGGTCGTCCCCTTCATCAGGACCAGGTTCTAGTACCGGTTCGTCCTCTTCATCAGGTCCACCTTCTAGTACCGGGTCGTCCTCTTCATCAGGTCCACCTACTGGTACCGGGTCGTCCTCTTCATCGGGTCCACCTTCTAGTACCGGGTCGTCCTCTTCATCGGGTCCACCTTCTAGTACCGGGTCGTCCTCTTCATCAGGTCCACCTTCTAGTACCGGGTCGTCCTCTTCATCAGGACCATCTTCTAGTACCGGGTCGTCCTCTTCATCAGGTCCACCTTCTAGTACCGGGTCGTCCTCTTCATCAGGTCCACCTTCTAGTACCGGGTCGTCCTCTTCATCAGGACCACCTTCTAGTACCGGGTCGGACCTTTTTAATCCTGGTGTGATAGATGAAGCAGGTGGTGGAAACCTTCCTCAGAGGTTTTCTCCATATTAACATGACAGCATCACACAGTTGCTGCAGGTTTGTCGGCTGCATCCATGATGAGAATCTCCCGTTCCACCACATCCCAAAGCTGCTCTACTGGACTGAGATCTGGTGGCTGTGGAGGCCGTGGGAGTCCAGTGAACTCATCGTCATGTTCTAGAAAGCAGGTGGAGATGATCTGAGCTTTGTGACATGGTGCATTATCCTGCTGGAAGTAGCATCAGAAGATGCTCCACTGTGGTCATAAAGGGATGGACATGGTCAGCAACAATACTCAGGTAGGCTGTGCTGGTTAAACCAGGCCACGCTGGTACTAAGGGGCCCAAAGTGGGCCAAGAAAATCTCCCCCCACCATTACACCAGCAGCAGCCTGAAGCGTTGATCCAAGGCAGGATGGATCCATGTTTTCATGATGTTTCCAGCAGATTCTGAGCCGAGCATCTGAATGTGGAGCTGAAATGGAGACTCATCAGACCAGCAACGTTTCTCCATCTTCTATTGTCCAGTGTTGGTGAGTGTGTGTGAATTGTAGCCTCAGTTTCCTGTTCTTAGCTGGCAGGAGGCACCTGGTGTGTCTTCTGCTGCATCCTGGTCCAGACACCTGCTGCTCTGGATGTTTTCTCTTCTTCAGACCATCTCTGGAAACCCTGGAGATGGTTGTGGGTGAAAATCCCAGTAAATACTCAGACCAGCAACCACGTTCAAAGTCTCTTAAATCCTCTTTCTTCCTCATTCTGATGCTCAGTTTGAACTCCAGCAGGTCGTCTTCACCACGTCTCCATGACTACATGCTGCCGTGTGATTGGCTGGTTAGATATTAGTGTTAACAGGAAGTAGAACAGGTGGATGGTGAGTGTATAGACACATCAATACTAATGTTTATTTATTTATTTATTCCATGTTATTATAATTATCTTCAGTCAGAGCTGGCTGGGCTCAGTGGTGATGAAAGCAACATCTGGAATCTTGTCATGAAGTAAAGTTAAAATGTTGGATGTGACCACATCTGGAGAGAAGGAAGTCTTCAGTTTCAGGTTTCCAAGGTTTTTTGTGACTGTGTCCTTCAGAGCGGCGAATCCATCACCTGCAGATCTGGTTTGATCTGGTTTTGTGACTCAGTCTGATCTGTTCTTGGTGCCTTCAGCTACCTGGAGATCTACAACGAGAGAGTGAGAGACCTGCTGAGGAGGAAGTCCACCCAGACCTACAACCTGAGAGTCCGGGAGCACCCAAAGGATGGACCCTACGTAGAAGGTAAAAACCCTGCTGGTGGAGAAGCAGCTGGAGGGGCAAGTAGAAGGATGGGTTGAGGAGCAGGTGGAGGTGCTGGTAGAGGTTTTATCTGTGGATCTTTGTGTTCACGCTGCTGCTTCCTCTGATCTCAGATCTGTCCAAACACCTGGTCCAGAACTACAGCGACGTGGAGGAGCTGATGGAGGCGGGGAACATCAACCGCACCACCGCCAGCACCGGCATGAATGATGTCAGCAGCCGCTCGCACGCCATCTTCACCATCAACTTCACGCAGGTCAGAGAGTCTTGTGGAGCCGGTCTGGAGTTAGAAGCAGCTAACGATGAATCTGTGGTGAAATAAAACGTTTCCCATCAGGCCAAGTTTGACGCAGAGATGCCGAGCGAGACGGTCAGTAAGATCCACCTGGTGGACCTGGCGGGCAGCGAGCGCGCGGACGCCACCGGCGCCACAGGCGTCCGGCTGAAAGAGGGAGGAAACATCAACAAGTCTCTGGTCACGCTGGGAAACGTCATCTCTGCTCTGGGTAAGCGTTTGAAGAGAAGGTTGAAGAAACAGCTGCTGAGTTCAGAAGAACCAGGTGTTAAAATCCGCGTTACTGCTAACCGCTGCCACACGCCTGGTTAGTGGCTGGCTGTTGGCTGGTTAGCGGCTGGTTAGCGGCTGGTTATAGGGTTAGGGTCAGTGGAAAACCAGGACTCAAACCAGGGCTGGCTGAGGACAACAAACTTTTTAAAAAATCATAAAGTTTGACTTAACTTTTGTGCTTTGTGGTGAAAACTTATATTCCAGAAAAGAACGCTGCAAAGGTCCATGACCTGCCGATGTTGGTTGGAAATGACTCACAAAGGTCCAGATTATTTCCATAAACACGCTTTTTAGGTCCGAGCGGGCATCTTTCTGCCATACACTGCCTGTGGGTCTATGTCCTTCTGGATCCTCATTGGTGTTTCTAGGGTGAATTTAGGAGATAGACTTAGTTTTTCCTGGCTCTGATTGGTTGATGTGTCAATGAAAATTGAGCAATGGATTGCCATCCCCCTCCTCTCCACACACCAACACTCCCCTTTTAAAAGTACAACTTCCAGCTCCCCTGTTGAGAAACTCTTGCCTACATAAATAAGAGTAACGGGAAGATATGTTCAGTCATATTTCATCAGGTTAAATTTAGACAGCATGATCAATTCAGGAGGAACTTTACTGACCTTCTGAGTTTCCAGACAATCGACGAAACGACAATAAATGCTAACGTAAAGGAGGGAAATATGTTTTCTAAAAAAGATAAAAGTTAAGTGTATAAATGGAATAATTGATTGAATTTAAATGCATATTTCCTGTAGCCTTACTCATCCTCATCTTCCTCAACTGTACTTTAAAATTAACACGGACATTTTACTTTTAGTCATTTTTGTGCCTAAAAAAGATGAAAATAATAAGTCTTGTCATAGTTGCTTTTATTTTAGGCAGCCAATCATGTGGGCAGAAACTGTTGCCTTGGTAACCAGAAAAACAAGATATCTGCAGGTTCTGACACATCAGTGACTTCATGATACTGATGTCTGTAGTGAGGGCAGTGGTTGCCATGGTGATCTGAGGTGACGTTATCACTGCTGACTGCTTGTTTCCTTCCAGCCGACATGACGCAGGATGGCGTGAACACCAACCTGAAGAAGAAGTCCGTGTTTGTTCCCTACAGAGACTCGGTGCTGACCTGGCTGCTGAAGGACAGCCTGGGCGGGAACTCCAAGACCATCATGATTGCCAGTGAGCCCAAACACCACTGATCGATCACCATCGTTAGATGTTTTCTCTGCACGCTTTCCCCATCACCTCTCATGTTGCAGCCATCTCCCCCGCGGATGTGAACTACGGCGAGACGCTCAGCACGCTGCGCTACGCCAACCGAGCCAAGAACATCATCAACAAACCGACCATCAACGAGGACGGCAACGTGCGGCTGATCCGAGAGCTGCGGGCCGAGATCGCTCGGTTGAAAGCGCTGCTGGTTCAGGGCAACCAGGTGGGTTCCAGCCAGGTTACAGGACCACGCTCAGATTCACTCGTTACCCTCGCTCCAGTTCCCCACCCATTCAAGTTATTAGAGGACAAAAAAGTCCTCTCCCCAAAACCTCTAAAAACATTATGGTCTCATGTCTATTTCCATTTTCTAGCGCAGATCTCTGTCAACTTAAATGAAAAATGACCAAATATGTTTTTATTCTGATTATTTTAACCATTTAAATGCCATTTTGATTTGATTTGACGCCACTGTTTTTCTAAAAAAAAATTCATATAATACAGGATGCATAAAGGTTTGTAGATGAAATATTCCAGTAGGTAAAATGAAGGCCAGCCGACTAAAATGGTTAAAATGGCTGCATCTGAGGTTATGATGTGTTTCGTCATTTTAGTCTTTATTTTCCATGTTTCAGAAGCTGAGCTGAATCATCCACTAACAGAACTAGAAATTTTAATCAGAAAATAGATTTTCTTTAAAGACGATTTAGATTTACGTGTTTTCATGTCACTGATCAGTGTTCATCAACAAGTTTCAGACACCGAGATTTTTGTCAGATGATTTGGGAACAAATTCTTGATGCGACTTTGGAAGAAGAAGAAGAAAGTGTGTCAGATGCTTTAATTTTGGTGTGTGGCTGAACTTCCTGTTTGTGTTTCAGATCGCTCTGTTGGACTCGCCCACCGCTCTGAGTATGGAGGAGAAGCTGCACCAGAACGAAGCCAGAGTGAGTCTCAGCCTTCATGATGATTAAGAGGAGGGGATTAGGATGATAAGGATGATGACGATGGAGGAAGAGAATGAGAAGTAGGATGGATGATCACTGACGAACATGACTGATGATGGTGATTATGAAGAAAATGAGGATTAATTAGGATAATGAGGATAAGGATGATGATGAGGAGGTAATGATGTCTGACTGATGAGGAGGATGGATGATGAAGGGAAGGTGTATAGACTGAAGCTCTGTGGTGACCTTTAATCGTTTCTCTTTGGCTCCAAAAACCATCACCTCAGTTTAGTTTTTGTTTAACTGAAGAAAGTTCAGACACATCCAGTCATTAATCTCCTCAATACATTTACCAAGAGCCTGTACGGGGCCTCGGTCTCCTGGTGACATTTTAATATATACCTGTGTGTCATCTGCGTAACTATGGTAACTAATGTTGTTGTTCTTTATGGCCTGTGCCAGTGGGAGCATGTTGATGTTAAACAGAAGAGGCCCCAGGATGGAACCTTGCGGAACTCCACATTAGAGCCAGTCCAAGTGATTGGCTGACAGATTAAATTGGCCGATTAATTCCCTTTTCAGAATAAACATAACTGGTGGGAGTTTTGCAGATTAAACGCCAATATATTCTTAATTATTTCAATGGATCCAGGTTTCCCTTGTCCACACGTGGGTCACCAGGGCTATCCTCTGGAGCCAGGCCTGGAGGTAGGGCACTGAAGCAAATGTCTGGTGGCTGGGCTTTTGCCCATGGGGGCCGGTCGGGCTCAGTCCGAAAGGATGACATGGGTCCCCCTCCCATAGGCTCACCACCTGCAGGAGTGGGCATAGGGTTCGGTGCAGTGGGAGCTGGGTGGTGGCCGAAGGCGGGGACCCTGACGGTCTGATCTTTGGCTACAGAAGCTAGCTTTAGGGATGTGGAATATTAGCTCTCTGGCGGGGAAGGAGCCTGAGCTGGTGTGCGAGATTGAGCGGTTCAGGCTAGATATCGCTGGACTCACCTTAGTGCACAGCTTGGGCTCTGGAACCACTGTTCTTAAGAGGGGCTGGACCCATTCTGAAGCTGTTCCCGGTGAGAGGTGCCTCTGCTTCATAACTTTTATGGACAGAATTTCTATGTGATGTGGTTCTGTTGGCTTCATCGGGCCATGATCTCCAGCTCTTACTGGAGCGATTCGCAGCCGAGTGTGAAGCCACTGGGATGAGAATCAGCACCTCCAAATCGGAGACCATGGTCCTCAGCCAGAAAAGGGTGGAGTGCTCTCTCCGGGTCTGCAACAGGGTCCTGCCCCAAGTGGAGGAGTTCAAGTATCTCGGGGTCTTGTTCTCGAGTGAGGGAAGGATGGAGCGGGAGATGGACAGACGGATCGGTGCGGCGTCTGCAGTGATGTGGACTCTGCATCGGTCTGTCGTGGTGAAGAAGGAGCTGAGCCAAAAGGCAAAGCTCTCGTTTTACCGGTCGATCTATGTTCCTACCCTCACCTATGGTCATGAGCTGTGGGTAGTGACCGAAAGAACGAGATCGTGAATACACGTGACCAAAATGAGTTTTCTCTGCAGCTCCAGACACTCCGTGTCGGGAGTTACAGAATGATGTTGTTGTGCAGTTTGTCTACTTGATGGAGCTCTAGTTCTATTCCACTTCTTGGTGGAGTAATTTCTGAGGTTTAAGTGATTCCACGTCCTACGTTGCTGCTATGGGAAATACTTGTTGGCTAGGTAGGCTGTCCCATTTTACAAACGTTAAGTGGACTTTTAAGTGTACAGACTACATAGGACACATCATAGCCTGCGTAGTCTGCACACTTCGAAGTGTGAATTGGGACCCAGACTCATGATGTCTGTCCTAGTTTGACTTGGTCAGGAAATCCAGAACGTGACTCAGGCTGCTGCAGCCTATCCAGCCAATCTGGGACCATTATATGTTAAAAATGCAGCTCTGTTAAAGACAACATGTTTTAACTTCTGGTCTTTATTTTGGTTCATATGAGTCATGACTTAATGGCCATGAAAATAAAGAAGTAGAGAAAATGTGATTTAAAGTTAAAGGGCGTCAGACGGCTGCATACATAATGGTCTACCTGTAACTTCACTCATTATATTGCTTCTATAGGGCAACTTTGGTCTAAATCTAAAGATAAATTCACTACTTTACCAGGAAGCTCTATTAATGCTCCATAGAAAGAAAAATTCACAATGCAAATTAAAAATAAAATAAATATAAGGTATTTTTATTTCTATATATTTTTTTATTAATCTGCCAATTAATCGGTTATCTGATCCATGTTGGTCGGGCTCAGGTCCACATGTAACTCTGCTCGGGTGTAAAGGTTCCTGCTGACACAAACTGCTTCCTGTCCTAAGTCTTGAACCAGAGTCGGTCAGTGCCAGACATGTCGTGTTAATGTTCTGGACCTGTGACCTGGTCCTGTGACCTGGTCCTGTTTCCTAGTCCTGTTTCCTGGTCCTGTGGCCTGGTCCTTTTTTCTGGTTCTGTGACCTGGTCTTGTTTCCTGGTCCTGTGAGCTGGTTCTGTTTTTTGGTCTTGTGACCTGGTCCTGTGACCTGGTCCTTTTTTCTGATCCTGTTACCTGGTCCCCTTTTTCCTGGTTCTGTGACCTGGTCCTTTTTCCTGGTCCTGTGACCTGGTCCTTTTTTCTGGTCCTGTTACCTGGTCCCTTTTTTCTGGTCCTGTTACCTGGTCCCTTTTTTCTGGTCCTGTTACCTGGTCCCTTTTTTCTGGTCCTGTTACCTGGTCCCTTTTTTCTGGTCCTGTGACCTGGTCCTTTTTTCTGGTCCTGTTACCTGGTCCCTTTTTTCTGGTCCTGTTTCCTGGTCCTTTTTTCTGGTCCTGTTACCTGGTCCCTTTTTTCTGGTCCTGTTACCTGGTCCATTTTTTCTGGTCCTGTTTCCTGGTCCCTTTTTTCTGGTCCTGTTTCCTGGTCCTTTTTTCTGGTCCTGTTACCTGGTCCCTTTTTTCTGGTCCTGTTTCCTGGTCCCTTTTCCTGGTCCTGTGACCTGGTCTTGTTTCCTGGTCCTTTTTTCTGGTTCTGTGACCTGGTCCTTTTTTCTGGTCCTTTTTCCTGGTCCTGTGACCTGGTCCCTTTTTTCTGGTCCTGTTACCTGGTCCCTTTTCCTGGTCCTGTGACCTGGTCTTGTTTCCTGGTCCTTTTTCCTGGTCCTTTTTCCTGGTCCTGTGACCTGGTCCTTTTTTCTGGTCCTGTTACCTGGTCCCTTTTTTCTGGTCCTTTTTTCTGGTCCTGTTACCTGGTCCCTTTTTCCTGGTCCTGTGACCTGGTCTTGTTTCCTGGTCCTTTTTCCTGGTGCTGTGACCTGGTCCTTTTTTCTGATCCTGTTACCTGGTCCTTTTTCTGGTCCTGTTTCCTGGTCCTTTTTCCTGGTCCTGTGACCTGGTCCTTTTTTCTGGTCCTGTTACCTGGTCCTTTTTCCTGGTCCTTTTTTCTGGTCCTGTTACCTGGTCCCTTTTTCTGGTCCTTTTTTCTGGTCCTGTTACCTGGTCCTGTTTCCTGGTCCTTTTTTCTGGTCCTGTTTCCTGGTCCTGTGACCTGGTCTTGTTTCCTGGTCCTTTTTTCTGGTTCTGTGACCTGGTCCTGTTTCCTGGTTCTGTCTGCAGGTTCTGGAGCTGACTAAGGAGTGGACCAACAAATGGAACGAGACCCAGAACATCCTGAAGGTGAGAACCGACGTGATCAGGTTGGATCAGCTGTTTTCGTGTGTGTGCTGAACTTCCTGTTGGTTGGTTTGCGGTGCAGGAGGAGACTCTGGCTCTGAGGAAGGAGGGCATCGGTGTGGTGCTGGACTCGGAGCTTCCTCACCTCATCGGCATCGACGACGACCTCCTCAGCACCGGCATCATCCTGTACCACCTGAAGGTCCAGGACTCTCCCAGCTTCACTTCATTCATACACACACAGAAAGCGTAAATACGTAAACGAAGACCTTCTGTTTCGTCCTCAGGAGGGACGGACGTTTGTGGGCCGAGAGGACGCGTCCACGGAGCAGGACATCAGTAAGTCCTTCTTTCTGCCTGCTCCTCCACCGTTCTGCATGAAATGTGCCATTAAATAAATGCGCCTTATATTTCTTTAAATATAAATATTTAACGGGAACGTTTCTGGTTTTTGTTAAAGAAAAAACTACAGAATTAAAAAGTTTTTTTTTTTCAACAGGTAAACAGTTTTATTTATCAGTTATTGATTATTTTCTTTTATTTATATATGTCTTTTTATTTTTTTTTTGTTTTACTTCATTTACTTATACTGGCTTGGTCACTGCACCTGAACAGTTTGTTAAAAAGAAGAATTTTTAGTGGAGCATCTTTATTATAACACTTTATCTTTCTAACTGTCTTCATCAGCATTTTACATATTTCAAACATGTACATCAAGTACAGTCCAGGATGAGTACATGTGTACACATGTACATGAATACACACGTGTGTTTCATTGTTTCAGGTCTGTCTCTCACTAAGCTACACTTTCTGTAGACACAACAAAGGAAGGAAGGAAAAACCAAACAGCTACAGAAACCCAAACCAGACACTCAGTCGTCGCTTATCTGGCTGCTGTCGGTAGGAAGGAGAGGAAGTTCAACATCCATGCAGTGGAATATTTTCCCTTTCTGTCGTACACTTGGTGCAGTAACCTGGAATGTTACCTGGAATGTTACCTGGAATGTTGGTATTTGTTAAATGGACCTGGTGTGACACATGTCGGCATTGTCCAGTCATTCTGCAGCAGTCTTAACCTTGAGTTGATGGTCTGAGTGTGACACACATCAAACACCAGGCCTCTGGGGAAATCTCCAAAACCTTCGCTCCACATGATCCGTTCACCAGTTTCCTGGTGAATCAGACACTAATAACCCGTACAGTTCTCATGTTGTCCCTCTGCTTAGGCTTCTTCAGAATAACTCATTTTAACCTGTAAACCTGCAGAGTGAGATGTTCTCCTGCTTCTGTCTCATTGCTTCGCCTTCAACAGGAAATACGTTTGTTTGCTGGTGAATGATGGATGTTCTCCCTCTTTTAGTTCTTCATGGTCTGGACCTGGAGAGCGAACACTGCATGTTTGAGAACCAGAACGGGACGGTGACTCTGGTGCCGCTCGGCGGAGCTCAGTGTTCGGTTAACGGGGCTCAGGTGACCGAGCCATCGCAGCTCAACCAAGGTGACCAACAAACAAACCAACCAACCAAACACAAAAACAAACACACACACACAAACAAACACACAAACACAGAAACCAAACAAACCAACCAAACACAAAAACAAACAAACACAAACAAACAAACAAACAAACAAACCAACAAACAAATCAACAAACCAACCAAACACAAAAACAAACACAAACAAACAAACAAACCAAACACACAAACAAACACACACAAACAAACAAACCACCCAAACACACAAACAAACAAACAAACAAACCAACAAACAAATCAACAAACCAAACACAAAAACAAACAAACACAAACAAACAAACAAACCAACAAACAAATCAACAAACCAAACACAAAAACAAACACACACAAACACAAACAAACAAACCAACCAAACACACAAACACACACACACACAAACACACAAACCAAACAAACCAACCAACCAAACACAAAAACAAACACACACAAACACAAACAAACAAACCAACAAACAAATCAACAAACCAACCAAACACAAAAACAAACACACACACACAAACAAACACACAAACACACAAACCAACCAAACACAAAAACAAACACACACACACAAACAAACACACAAACACACAAACCAACCAAACACAAAAACAAACACACACAAACACAAACAAACAAACAAACCAAACACAAAAACAAACACACACAAACACAAACAAACAAACAAACCAAACACAAAAACAAACACACACAAACACAAACAAACAAACCAACCAAACACAAAAACAAACACACACAAACACAAACAAACCAAACACAAAAACAAACACAAACAAACAAACAAACCAAACACAAAAACAAACACACACAAACACAAACAAACCAAACACAAAAACAAACACAAACAAACAAACAAACCAAACACAAAAACAAACACACACAAACACAAACAAACAAACCAACCAAACACAAAAACAAACACACACAAACACAAACAAACAAACCAACCAAACACACAAACAAACAAACAAACCAAACAAACAAATCAATAAACCAACCAAACACACAAACACACACACACCATCCATCCATTCATCCGTTTATGGATTTTATTGAAGAATCAGAGACGAGCTGTTTAAATTCAGAAGTGTTTTAATGGTTTGTAGTAAACTGGCAGACTGGTTCCAGTCAGAGCCCAACATCCTGATGCAGGTTGGAGAAAAACCTTTCTGACCAGCTTTATTTATACAGCTTCAGTTCACAACAAAGTCATCTCAGGACACTTACAGACACAGTCCAGTCCAGTCCACTATAGTCCAGTTATCATCCAATTAAAACTAATCCACATCAGTCCAGTTTATAACTGTGTTCAAAGTACTATTATAGGGAGGGGAAGGGAAAAAAGCCCCACCCCTAGCACTACACGACATCCACCGGGGTCCACCGGGGTCCACCTGGATCCACCAGGGTCCACCTGGACTCCCAGCGGTCTGATTACAGCTTAATGAGGACGTCCCTTCTGGTTGGTTTCTGCTTGTGTTGCTCTGACTCTCAAATCTAAGTTGCTTTGGAGAAAAGCGTCTACATGACTTTAGAATAGAATAGAAGCTAAGCATATAAATCAGTTCATAAATAATGACTTAGCTAAGGAAACCAACAAATTGGATTTGGACCAGAACCAGGAAGGGAAACCTCCATCAGGACCAGAACCAGGAAGGGAAACCTCCATCAGGACCAGAACCAGGAAGGAAAACCTCCATAAGGACCAGAACCATGATGATTGCTTGGGTTTGAAACGTGCTCTGACATCATGTCCCGTCTAACGTGGGATTGGGGCGGGGTTCTGGTTCCAGGTGCTGTGATTCTGCTCGGCAGGACCAACATGTTTCGCTTCAACCATCCGAAGGAGGCGGCCAGGCTGAGGGAGAAACGGAAGGTGAGTGTCGCTCCGACTCTGATGCAGATGTTGGTGGAGCTGCCTGATTCATCAGCCTCTCGTCCTCCAGAGCGGCCTGCTCCCCACGCTCAGCCTGTCCATGACGGATCTGTCCAGGTCCTGTGAGAACCTGTCCACGGTGATGCTCTACAACCCGGGGTGAGTGAACATGTCCAGACCAGCAGCAGCTGCATGTGATGATAGCTCTGAGCTGCAGCATCTCCCCTCCAACCATCAGACCTCAGCAGGACTCCACATCTTCAGCTCCTCTGTGCTCCTGTGGAGCTGTTTTAGTCAGAGGTTTCAGAGCTTGGATGGGGCGTCTGATGACTGCCTGGCTGAAATGTTTAGTCCTGTTTATTTCCTGAATCCTGACTTAAAGCTGAAATGAGAAGCTGGATCAGAAATGTGAAGCAGTTGCTTTAAGTGATTGAATTTCCTGTCAGAACATTGACTCTGTCCACCTGTCCTGTTGACAGTCTCTTCACTGAGAAGGGCCCCGTCTTCCTCAGGTAGAATCAGCCGTCCACTTCCTGTCTAACTGTCCCGTTTGACCCAAAGGCGTGTCAACCCGTCCCGTCTCCCCACCTCCACCCTCACTGTCTGTCGTTTCTTTGCTCATCCATCTTCTCTCTGATGTAGACGATGTCATGGCTTGTTTGTTTACGTGCTGCTTTCACTCTGTGTGTTGTTGTGGTGTCACATGACCGTCCTCTCCTGTCTGTGTCCAATGGAGAGGCTGACGGAGGTGTTTGTGTTCTCAGGTTGGAGTTTGAGAGGCAGCAGCGAGAAGAGCTGGAGAAGCTGGAGATGAAGAGGTAACGTTTCCAGGATCTTCAACACGTACAAACTCCGTTGCTTCCTGCTCAGTTTGTAAAGTTTAGAGCTGACGTGAAGGATCAGGACAAACATCAACTTCCATAAAACTTCAGTCAGACACAAAGTCGTTGTTTGGACAATGACTTTCAGAATCTCATCATTTTATCTCCAGTAGCAGATCACCAACAAACAAATGGAGACGTTTCATCATGTGATGAAAATATGAGCTGATGGTGAATCTGATGCAGCAACACGTCTTAAAAAAGATGAAAAAGGAGCAACAAAAGGCTGGAAAAGTAGCTGGTACAAACCAGAAATACCTGGAGGAGCATTGGACAACTAACCAGGTTAACTGGCAACAGGTCAGTAACATGACGGGTATAAAAGGAGCATTTCAGAGAGGCAGAGTCTCTCAGATGGAAAGATGGACAGAGCTTCACCAATCTGAGACAAACTGGATCTAAAACTGTGGAACAATTTCAGAAAAATGTTCCTCAGATGTTGAAGATCCTCCATCTACAGTGTAGAATATCATCAGAAGATTCAGAGAATCAGGAGGAATCTCTGTGTGCATGGGACAAGGCTGGATGCTGGTGATGTTCTGCATTAAAAGCAGACATGATTCTCTACTGGAAACCACTGCATGGACTCAGGAAGACTTCCAGAAACCACTGTCTGTGAACACAGTTCACCCTGAAACCCACAAATGCAGGTTAAAGCTCCATCATGCAAAGAAGAAGCCAGATGTGAACAGGATCCAGAACCAGCTTCTTCCATCTTCTCTGGACCAAAGCTCATTTAAAATGGTCTGAGGCAAAGTGGAAACCTGGATGAAGATGTGAACTAGTTTGTGGAAAGCATGGACGGCGTGTCCTGCAGACTAAAGAGGAGAGGGAGCATCCAGCTTGTTATCAGTGGACAGGTGAAAAGCTGCATCTCTGATGGGATGGGGCTGCATTAGTGCCTATGGCGTGGGCAGCTTCCACATCTGTGAAGCTCCATCAATGCTGAAAAGTACATGGAGGTTTTAGAGCAACATCTGCTCCCATCCAGACAACGTCTCTTTCAGGGAAGGCCTTGCAGATTTCAGCAAGACGATGCTGAACCACATCCTGCATCCATCACAGCAGCATGGCTTCACAGGAGAAGAGTCCGGCTGTTGAACTGGCCTGCCTGCAGTCCAGACCTTTCACCACCCTGGAACTACTTTTTACACCATGCCGAACATCACCCTGGAACTACTTTTTACACCATGCCGAACATCACCCTGGAACTACTTTTTACACCATGCCGAACATCACCCTGGAACTACTTTTTACACCATGCCGAACATCACCCTGGAACTACTTTTTACACCGTGCCGAACATCACCCTGGAACTACTTTTTACACCGTGCCGAACATCACCCTGGAACTACTTTTTACACCGTGCCGAACATCACCCTGGAACTACTTTTTACACCATGCCGAACATCACCCTGGAACTACTTTTTACACCGTGCCGAACATCACCCTGGAACTACTTTTTAAACCATGCCGAACATCACCCTGGAACTACTTTTTAAACCGTGACGAACATCACCCTGGAACTACTTTTTACACCGTGCCGAACATCACCCTGGAACTACTTTTTACACCATGCCGAACACCACCCTGGAACTACTTTTTACACCATGCAGAACATCACCCTGGAACTACTTTTTACACCATGCTGAACATCACCCTGGAACTACTTTTTACACCATGCTGAACACCACCCTGGAACTACTTTTTACACCATGCTGAACACCACCCTGGAACTACTTTTTACACCGTGCCGAACATCACCCTGGAACTACTTTTTACACCATGCCGAACATCACCCTGGAACTACTTTTTACACCATGCCGAACATCACCCTGGAACTACTTTTTACACCGTGCCGAACATCACCCTGGAACTACTTTTTAAACCATGCCGAACATCACCCTGGAACTACTTTTTACACCATGCCGAACATCACCCTGGAACTACTTTTTAAACCATGCCGAACATCACCCTGGAACTACTTTTTACACCATGCCGAACATCACCCTGGAACTACTTTTTAAACCATGCCGAACATCACCCTGGAACTACTTTTTTACAGACGTGTTTACTTGTAAGCTCATATTTTCCATCACATGGTAAAATGTCTGTTTCTTCCTCTGACATGTTGTTTTTCTTCTACTGGAGATAAAATATGAGGATTATGAGATTCTGTTTTCTTTTACGTTTTACATTAAGACTCTTTAGAACCTGGTTTGTAAAATTCAGACTAAAACCTGCTGATGGAGGCAGGTGGTTCTGAAGATCATGTGACCTGATGTATGAACCTCTTGTCCCTGCAGGAGGCTGATCAACGAGATGGAGGCGAAGCAGCAGAGCGAAAAGGCAGAGCTGGAGCGCCTTCAGCAGGAGGTGGAGAGTCAGCGCAAGGAGTCAGAGGAGGTTCAGCAGCGTATCCTCCGCCAGGAGGAGAGCCTCCGCCACCGCAGCCAGGACATCGAGAGCCGCCTGCGAGACTTCTTGGCTGAGAAGGAGCGCTTTGAGGAGGAGAGGCGCTCCGAGGTCCAGGGGCTGGATTTCCAACGCAGAAGGTGTCAGAAGCGGCAGCAGGAGGAGGAGCAGGATGAGGAGAGGCGACAGCAGCAGGAGGCCGTGGAACAGAATGAGATCTACCGAGAGCTGGAGAAGCTGAAGAGGGAGCGCGAGGAGCAGACGGTTCGCCTAGAGACGGAGCGGCGGCGGCTGGAGGAGCAGGAGCGTGAGGAGCTGAGCCGGGTCGGGAGGCTGGAGGAGGAGCTGTGGGAGAGACGTGAGACGGCTGCAGCCCTGCTGGTCCGGGAGGATGCCCGCCGCCTGGAGGAGGAGCGCCGAGCGCTAGCCGACATCAGAGAGGCGCTCCTTCGAGCCAAAGAGGCCGCAGAGCGCACAGATGTGGAGGAGGCTGGCAAGGAGGCGCGATCAGTCCAGGGTCGGTACGCCGACTTCAAAGTGGCTCAGGTGAAGGAGCTGGGCCAGCAGGAGGAAGGGCTCCGACAGCAGCAGGAGCGGCTGAAGGAGGAGGTCATGGATGAGTATAGCACGCTGAAGGGCCTCGCAAACCGGCCGAAGGGAGACGCCACGGAGGAGCAGCTAGTCAGACAGGCGGAGCACCGGCTGAGGTTTAAGGAGGGACTCCTCGCTGAGCTGGCCGGCAGCATCTTCCCCACGCTGGCGGAGGAGAAGCTGAGAGCCGAGGAGGCGCTGGAGCGCGGCGACGGGAGCTGTGACAGTCCACCGGGTCTGGACAACACGCTGTACCAGGTGGAGAAGGAGCTGGAGGAGAAGCAGGAGAAGCTGAACCTCCTGCTGAGCAGTGCCCAGCAGCTGCAGCAGCTCCAGGAGACCTGCGAGTTCACGGCCAACGTGGCACGGCAGGAGGAGAAGGTGAGGAGGAAGGAGAAGGAGATCCTGGAGAGCCAGGAGAAGCAGCAGAGGGAGGCCATGGAGCAGGCGGTGGCTCGGCTGGAGAGGAGGCACTCTGCGCTGAGGAGCAGCGTCTCTCTGGAGACTGACTTAGAGGAGCAGGGATACAAGACCTCCACGAGGACGGGAGCAGACCTGGACCAGCAGAGGTCAGAACCTGCTTCATCAGAATAATCCGATGACGGAGAACTGGGTTTTACTGACGTCACTGTTTGTGTTCTCAGAGTCGAGCTTGAGATCCAGAAGCTTCGGCAGAGGATCAGCGTGGGAGAAGAAACCAGAACGCACGAGGAGAAGTCGGGTCACAGCGGCTCTCCGGTCAGCCACATCCAGAGCCTGAACACGCTGCTGCCGCTGTCGGAGGACAGGTACGCCACACCTGCTGCTAACAGCGTAGCCCGACGCGATCCCCGTTCCGGGGGGTAACTCTGGTTCCATGGGGGAGGGGGGCAGGACCTGCAGCCCAAAGAGGCTAAAGGACCATAAGACCAGAATAAGTGAAAAATGAACCAGAAATGCCTAAAAGAGAAAACAAAGCATCACTAATATGATGATAAAAGTACAAACAACTGATACAAGACTGAGAATTCAGCATCCTGATGTCTGAAGGAATAAAAGACCCGGAGGAACTATTAGTTTTTCTAAAAGCAGCATAGTAGAAGTAGAAGTAGAAGAAGTGGAAGACTCAATCTGTCTTCTACTTCAAAATGGGAGGGTGACTTATCCAGTAACTTTAATAAAGACAAATGGCCACAAATATGTTTAAACACCTTTAAAATGACTAAAAATTCAAATATGCAACTAATACAATTCAAAATTCTGCATAGAGTCATTATACAGGACAAAGGATGTTCAGGATGGGTCTGTCACAATCAAACATCTGCACACACTGCAATGAAAACACACCAGACAACTACCTCCATGCCTTGTGGTCCTGCACACCTGTCCGCAGGTTCTGGCTTCAGGTATGTGTGGACATGTCAACATGGTTTAAATGTAATATTCCTACAATCCCCGCACTATGTCTACTAGGTGACTTGGGTGACATTAATATGGCAATTAACTCTGCACACACGATACGCACAGCATTATGCATCACAAAGAAAACTATCCTTGTGAACTGGAAAAACAAAAATAATCTGTGTATTCAGCAGTTTAGGAATCTCTTAGTTGACCACATCAGTAGTGAGACAATGTCTGCCTCCTTAAAGAACTATTTAGCTGGATCTCATTCCCTCTGGTCCCCTGTGCTTAGTTCCATCACTTAGTGTAGGTGGAGGACTGTGACCTTGTGGCTTTTTTTATCCTCGAAGATGGCGCTGATGATGGCTGCTGCATCTCAAGCGCTCTCGCCTTTTTTCCCCTTATTTAGTCTCTTATTCTTTTTTTTTCTTATGCAACCTGCTGTAGTACGCCCTCTCATACAATATGATAGAGATAAATTACTCTGCATCAGGTCGGTGGTGGAAAAAACTTTATCGCCACCAGCTTACAGCGGGGAATCTCCATGGCGACGCCTACCTGTTGTTGTACCTGAGAAGCGGAGGTGGAGGAGGAAAAGAGGGTCACGAGCTGGAGTCCTGGTCCGAGTGAGGAAACGGGGAGTCGGCCTCGTCTACCGAGTATTCTTCTGGTAAATGTTCAGTCATTGGACAACAAGCTGGATGAGCTTCGGAGCAGGATGGAGCTTCAACGGGAGATTAACACCTGTAACGTTTTTGCTTTAACGGAAACTTGGCTCGACCCCTCGATCCTGGACTACGCCATTCATCCAGAGGGACTCTCCGTTTATCGGCTGGACTGGACCAAACATTCAGGAAAGAACGAGGGAGGTGCCGTCTGCTTCATGCTGAACACGTGGTGCTCACTGTTTGCAGTGTTTTCCACTTTTTAGCTCCTTCTCGATAAAATGACATCCCAAAAGAAACACTGCACCACAGAAGAAGAGCTGGAGGTGGTTTAAAGACGGTGGGACAGAGCTGTGTGTCCGTCAGATGACGAGGACCTGAGTGAAAACCACCTGCTTATCTCTCTATAAAACCTCTGGAATTTTGCTGTTTCACTTCAGCTCCGTGGATCTTTGACCAGATAACGTCCACATGTTGATTCGTGCTTTTCTGGAGGTTTCTGTCTCCTGCAGCTCATTTTCAAAGTGCTTCTAAACTAGAATGTGCAACAAAAAAATGCAGGTGAAGGGAAAATCCTTCATATTTTCCCATGTTCCATCCTCGGTTACTTCAAGCTTTATTTTCACACCAAGATGGCCTACATAGCAGGGCTCCAAATACCACGTGCATGTGCATGTTTGTGCACATAAAATTGAAGCAGTGCACCTAATGACAGCACATGCACCTGTGCAAGTAAATTTAAGGCAGTATTGCAGTGTTGCCACCTTACTGGCTCTGTCTCTAGATTGAGTGTTTAGACCCCGGTAGGCAGGGAGGAGGCCTGGAGGACCTTCTAGGACCAGGATCAGTTTTGGTGCACGTGTGGTGCCACGTACACCTTTACTCAAAAATGTATTTCACTCTGTATTTGGGTAACGCAGCGATTTAAAGATCTTTATGCCAGCTTAAAGAAAGACCTGGACCGCTGGAATCTCCTGCCGCTGTCTGTAGGGGAAGAATAAATATTGTCAAAATGAATATTCAGCCACGTTTTTTGTTTCTTTTTCAACGCATACCCATTTTTCTAACCAGATTTTTTTTTTCCTTAGATAAAATCGTATCTAGCTTTATATGGAACAAAAAAACTCCACGAATACGAAGAGATGTTACAACGACACCGCAGACATGGTGGGCTAGCTCGCCCCAATTTTCAATATTATTACTGGTCAGCTAACATCAGAAATGTTCTACACTGGATTCATTTACCTCAGAGTGACCACGGTCCAGAGTGGCTACGACTCGAACACCATCCTGTTCATCGGTCTGGTTACGCGCGTTCGCCTGTTCGAGTCTGCCTCTATCAGAATCTATATCTACATACTGCAACTATCCAGTTGTGCAGCACTCCTTTAAAACATGGACTCAGTTTCAACGCGCCTTTTTTTAACTGACATGTCAAAAAACGCCCCGTTAGTCAGGAATAACATGTTGACGCCTTCCATCACAGATGATGCCTTTAAAATTTGGACCGATCTTGGAGTGAAGAGTGTCGAAGCCGCTGACGAATATTTACCCTATTGTCAGTTCTTTGACCGACCTTTCAGGCTCACGTCCTGTTGCTTCCTCTCTTGGATCTTTAACGACCGATGAGACTCCAGTCGCGAAGTGATGGGCGAACCTTTCCACCTCGATTCTTGTGGTGCGGGAACAAGCAATTTTACCCCTTTAGAATTCCTGATTATTATCGTCCGCTCATGCGGAGATAGACCTGAGGAGTTATTCTGGTAGATAAGCCAACCTTTGGGTCTAGGAGTATGAAGCTACCGTACTATCGTCCTAACAGGATCACTACCTGGTATCGAAGTAATAACCTAGCAAATTCTTATGTCTCTTCGGGCGTTGGGGAATCTGGGGCTCACCTGCTCGTCGTGTTGTCCTCTCCTCTCCTCAGTGGATGTGGACAAATATGAGAGAAATAAGTTTCGTTGGGAAGTTAACCGAAGTTAACTATAACCCTTTTATTCAAGTTTTCTGTTGTTTTTGGTACAATACAGAGAAAAATAAAAAGAAAGAAAATATAATAAAATTCCCCTTTCGGGGTTTTCCCTTAGCTGTGGGTCAAAAGCAGGATATATGAAATAAGTACAGAATAAAAAGTTTCTCACAGGGAGTGATTCCGCTCTCGCGGTCTAAGCCTTCTTCAACAATAAAAATCTCCCTCGGTAAAGAGTAAAATCTCTCCCAGCAAAGGAGTAAAGATCTGCAAAAATCTGCCAAAAATCTCCACAAAATCTGACTCTCTTCAAATTATCACCAGTATATATACACAACTCAAGACCATCCCACTTGGTATCTTCCCACTAGCAGAAAAAACAACTCAAAACCAAGCCACTCAGCGTTTTTCCATCAGCAGAAAAAGCATATGTGGGTCTCCTGCAAGGTGGTCCCTCCTTCTGGGTTACGTCAGAGCTGAAGGAAAAGAAGACACTTCGCTCTGCCCTGTTATCTATTTGCCTTTCTGTGCTGACTCCCTTCCTCACCTGTTCCCACAGGTTCACACAAAGGCTGCTCTTTAATAATCTTTCTGAGTTACTGTGAAATTCTGCTCTGCTTGGAGTGAGTAGATAAGGAATAACTCCCTTCCTGGACACCCAGACCTGTTTCAAGGCCCCTTGCTATTTTCCCAGTAGTGTGAAACCCTGTCTTCTGTTTGTGTCCTGTTTGTGAATGCACTGTCTGTAGGCTGTAGATTAATAATAACAATTAAGCTGTAGTTCTATTAATTAAAAGCAGAACCTAATGAATGTCACTAGAATCTAAGGATAAAATGTGAATAAGTAATGCACAAAGCATAGAAAAATATAACTGAGTATTGATCAGGCAGTCCATAGACTCAGTCTTTGATTATAAACACCATCTCACATCATATGTGTCATAGCAGTCATAGATTCAAACTTTAATAAAACTTCTCTCCCTTCTGACACACTGAGAGCCAAAGTGGTGGTTTCCAGGTGTGAGTTATCTGTAAAGATAAGGGCCTCTGCTTCTCCTGATTGTTGCCTTAGCAACGCTCTCCGGGCAGTGTTCCCGTCACTCCCTGAAGAGCGTGGCCTTCACAAGAGGATTAAAGATATGTACGTAAATGGCACTTTTGCATCATTCGAATATCTGATAACACACTTCGAGATCCCCCGATCACACTTTGTTAGATTTCTGCAGCTTCGTCTCATCCTGTTTTAAATGTTTCCCGTTATCACCACCAGACTCGCTGTTGGACAAACTGTTAAAAACACTTCCCTGGCTTAAGGGGACCATTGGCAATGTATATCATCTACTCACTACAGAGAATCTAAAACCCTTGACATTAATAAAGGTAAATGGGAAAGGGAACTTGGTATGGAAATCCCAGATGAAGTGTGGTAAACTGCTCTCCACAGGATACACTCGTCTTCGATCTGTCAACGACATAAAATTATCCAGTTTAAAGTTGTTCACCGTTTACTCTGGTCACAGGTAAAGCTCGCTCAGGTTAAACCGGGAGCTGGCGATGCGACCGCTGTCGTACGGAGCCGGGTACTTTGTCACACATGTTTTGGAGCTGTTCTAAGCTGACTGAATTCTGGAAATCGATCTTTAATTTTTTAAGGCTTTGAATCTTCACGTTGAGCCATCCCCGATTACAACAATCTACACATCAATACCTCGGCTAGTTATAGCATCTGCGACGCTTTTGACCAGGCGGATGATCCTCAGGAAATGGAAGGAAAAAGGCCCGCCTACATTCAAGCACTGGATTGATGTAATGCCTGACTTTGGAACCAATTCCCACTCGGTACAGGGTAGTGACTCTAAATTTACTGCCTGGCAACCTGAACTCAACCTGGTTGACAGGACGGACTTTGATTCTAACTCAGTAAACTTTTCTACTGGCCTCCTATTTTGATTTTTATTTCTTTTACTATACTTTTATAATATAGTGTATTTTTCAGTATACATGTCTGTATGGGAACCTGTCAGCTGTGAATTATATGTTTGTTTCTTATATCCAAAATGTTATTTTTACTATGACTTTCTTTTGTACAATTTGCTCTCCTTGTTATGAAACTGGTGCAGTAAGAACCGTGGGAGGGGCTGCTTGTTGTTAGTCACTGTTTGCTGTACATGTTAAAATCAATAAAGAATTGAATAAAAATGTATTTCAGGCCCTGCACAAGGTTTGTAATCGCAGAGAAATAATCCGTTAATTATTGTCATTTTCAAGCAGAAACCTCAGACCGTTGCAGTTTTAGGGGTTAACCAGCTGGTTAATCTGTTTGTGGACAGGATCAATGCGTACATCGAAGAGGAGGTCCAGCGGCGGCTGAGGAAGATGAATCTTCTGAACGGCAGCAGCAACATGGACCTGTCTCTGTCCTCGGAGTCTCTCAGAGTAAGTCTCACCTCTTTATTTAACGTCTGAGGTTTCACCACGACTCCAAACCAGCTGCTGAACGTGGGAATAAATCTGCATCATAACTCAGATACATGTTTATGTTGTTGTTGTTTATGTTGTTGTCATGTTGCTGCTGAACTTTTCAGGTGTAGTTTTGACTCCGAGTTTTGGCAGAATTACAACCCTTCCAGTATTTTCTGTGAAAGTTTTGATTGGGGTTGGAAATTAATGCGTTAATTCAGATTAATTACAAAAAATGTGTAAAAAAATAAACACATTTAATTGCAGTTTAAATGGAAGTTCCTGGTACACTGATTAAACTGGTACAAACGTCAGAGCTCGGCTAACAACTTAGCAACGTTGGCTCTAAATTTATCGAGTTTCAGACCCTCCAGAGGCTCCATTTGAATAACCGCCTTGCGACAACTCTAGAGACTTTTTCTGGTGTTGAGCTAAGACCGCTGTCTGCCCCTTTAGCAGCTACTATCTTACTCACATTGCCAGTTTTCAGTCATTCTTTGACCTGCAGAGATGTAAATATGACATAAATAAGGACCAGTCCCAGTTCTTCCACCGAGCCGTGGGCCCCGACTACGCTCTGAGACTTGTTTCTGGATTAAAGATGATGAATATTGTGACGGATCAGATCCCCCCCAGTTCTCCGGTTGTTGGGCTGAATGTTTACCTGACTTCACCTCCAGAGGAAAAGGACCTCTGTAAGACATAAGGAAGGTCCAAGAGGTGGAATTCTGTCGGATCTAAACTGTGAAGAAGCTGCAACACTGAGGTCATTTTATTGGTGGAGAAAAAACAGTCCAGCTGTTTAAACTGGTTGAAACTGGTTCTTCGTGGTAAATGCCTCCTGAGACCCGTCTGCTTGTAGCTGCTTTTTTCTTGACTTCTCCTCATTTCTACTTGCACTGATGTAAAAGTAAAACAGATCCAGCAGGTGATGTAATGTTTGTGTGCAGAACTGATTTTCAGCTCTTTAACTCTGCAGGAGGAGGACGAGGTTAGCGACTGTAGCTCTGTTAGATTAACAGACGAGGTAAGATCAGGATCCTCCGGACCTTTCTTTCTTCTCCTCTCCGAGGCCTCCCTGCTATGTAATCTGCATGACTCCTCGATGATGGTTTTCAGTGAGAGTTTTATTTGTCCTGGTTCTGTTGAATCCCTCCCTATTCTCTTCTCCTTTCCAGAATAATTCAGAAATTTGATCCTTAAAATGCTTCTTGCTCTTTTTTTAATATTCTGTTCATCTTCAGTGATATGGTTGATGTTTTGTTGTTTGCAGGATGATGAAAAGCTGCAAAATATAAATCCAAGGAGACTTAAATATGAGGTAAGACCTGGATCTAATTCTGTTTTCTGACTGGGACAATTTCAGAAACGCTGAAAATCTGGGCTGCTGTTTTAAAATAGCCGTTTTTCTTTGTTTGCATTAAAATGATCTGATGCATGATATTAATTCATTGAAGAATTTGCAGATGTTTTTGTTGTAGTCAAAAGGGAGTTTGAGTCCCCTTCATCCCCAGAAGAAAATGGTCTTTAAAATAGTTTTTGTCTTTAATTAGAACTTAATTTGCATGTCAAACCTCTTCACATCATTAATTTCAAATCACTTCCAACTCACCTGGTGATTGGACAAACTTTCCTTCTGATTGGGGTGGATTATGGACTTCAGTATAGTTCAAAAGCCTTCTCGTCTTGGTCCAAGTAGTCATGGACTCCCCCCTCCCCTTGTGCACACAGAGAACCAGCTTCAGCTTCCTGCCCTCCCCAAGGCCTGGGACAAGCTGTCCTTCTAATGTCCAGGAGAATGCGTCGGCAGAACCAGAGCACGACCTTGTAAACCCTCACGGAGAACTAGAATCCACAGCTGAAGCCATGACTGAAAACCACAGCAACAAATGGTGGCAAGGAAAAGCCAACATTCCTGTTGAAAAACAGGTCCAAGCTCAGAGTGGACTTGACCGTTGTAGCGTTGGACAAGACAGGATTCACATGTCCTCAGCCAACAATAAGACCAGCAGATCGGATGATTGTGAGGAAATTCCTAAGAGAAGAAGTAGTGACTCTGCTGGCTGTGTTCCTGATGATACCAAAGGCAATTTGCTGTTGAAGAGACACTCTTACTCATGCTTGAAGGGAAAGTTCCAGGACCAAGGGAAAGATCCAGCCAGAGAAGAAGGAGCAGGTCTTTCAGAGTTTCAGAACTTGAGCAATGATTTGATCAACTCCAACTGGGTGTCAGAGGCCGACAACGGCCAAAGTGAACAAGTAGGAGCAGAGAAGGTGTTTTCCAAAATGAGATATGGTTGGCAATACTTAGCAAAAGTCAAGAACCAAATGCCCAAACCAGCAAGAGCAGAAGAGTCAGAACTTTCCAGGGATCAGTCTCCTGACTTACAGAGCGGTATTGATCACCTCAGCTCCAAACAGGATCCAGAAGCCATCAATGATCCAATAAGACACCATAAAGATCCAAAAGCAGAGACGGTGTCTGCTAGCAGAAGCTATGCTTGGGAGTGCCTTACCAAAGTAAAGAACCAAACACTTTACTCATGGAGGGCAGAGGAATCTGAGCTTTCCAAAGATCTGACAACACAGCCGCAGATCTCTGGTAATCATCCCAGTCAGGGTTCAAACGAGGCCACCGTCGGTCAAACGAAACAAGAAACGGAAGCTGGGAAGGTGTTGGCCAGCAGGAACTACGCTTTGGGGTTCTTCACCGAAAAGCTTTCTGAAGTGTACAAAGATGCTGAGAGACGACTTCAGGGCACATGTGATGTCATCCGAAACGTTGGAGTAGGCGAAATGAAGGTTGTCCTTTCTCAGTATGTGACCATGATGTCCAAAGAGCTGCCGCTTGTTCAGCGAACACAAGTTCCGCCAGTTCCAGAACTTGGCAGCCTCTCAGAAAACAAAGTCCGCTTGGTGGATCTGTCTGGGGATTGCACCCTCGGTACCCCTCGGGACTGTGGCATGCCTGTGACCCCGACCATCTTTGGATGGCCCGAGGGGTCTGTGTCCTCAGTCAGAGACACGAGTCCTGAGGTGTTTCATCAGGGGCTGGTCAAGTTGCCACCAGCTTTGTCTCAGCTAAAGACACTTTCATTCCATCAAATCAAGGAAAAACTGGAATCTCTGTCTTCTCAAAAGAAATTTGGAAAGCTTCTGAATGCATTCTGGCTGAACGCAGCCAACAGGAAGCAACCTGCTCCAAAACCTGCCTGCTTGCTTTTGTCAGAAAAAGATATGTCGGTGATTTCAGCTTGCACTAATTCTGAGGATAATTTGACCATCTTTCATCATTTTGACCTCTTGGACATCCAGGAAGTCCAGATCAGTTTGGCAGGTCAACATGTCCGTGTTATCGGCTGCAGTGAAGACACAGTTTTAGCCGTCTTCACTCACAGCAAAGAGCTCACCCAGGAGTTCTGCAAGGCTTTACTGAAGGTCCGCTGTCCGGACAGGTTTTCCGAAGGTCACCCGTTGCTCTCCGATGACCTCATGGCCCTCTCCCTGGACTGGACATCAAATGTCCCTGACATTGTCCTGGACTGCGGCTTTTACATCACCTCCAGGTTCAAGCGGGTCCTCGCAGACCTGCTCTACATCGTCCATGGAAACATGCACGGTCCTAGGAAACCATCCCTGGCTAATATTTGTCCTCTGCTCTACACCAGCATCAAGGTCAAGAACTCCACCCACTTCCTTCAGGACGCCATCTTCCAGTGCCTTCTCACAGACACTCATGTAGCTCTTCTCCAGGAGGACGGAGTTTTTCATCCGGTCCCACGGGGGTCCAGTTTTGTCCCGACCCAGCCCCAGTTTCAGAGACTGAAACTTTGCAAGCGTTCAGACATCAGATGCCTGGTTGTGAGGAGGAAAGACAACTGCCTGACCGTAGACGTCATCTTTAAAAGTCCAAAACAACAAACTCAGAGACAGAAGGTGGAGTTGAGGCGGGGTTCAGCGGAGGTGCCTTCCACCACTGCTGCATCGGATTTCTGGAAATTAACGTTTGGTTCGTCCTCAGAGGCGCGACTCTTTATAAATCATTTGTGTGTCTGAGGACGGACGTCTCTGCAGCCTGGTCACCTAGTCCACGCTTTGATGTCCTGTAATGGCCATGAAGGATTTTTAGATCATTTTTAAACTTTTCATGTGTACAATTTGGATACTTTCTTATAAAGACTGGGATGTCAAATGTAGCTCACCCAGCTAATAAATTTGTTAAATTTAAATAGTAAATAATTTGTGTTTTATGAAGTTATTTAGAGTCCAGAATCTTGTTTATAAAGGGAACATTTTGATTACATTAAATTTAGTCAGAGGTCAGCCATGGAAAATGGTTGCGGGTTTAACCAGATTAAAGTTGTCAAGCTTTATTTTTTACATTGAGTACATCTTAAATATGTCGACAAACAATAAAAAAATCAAACTTCACTTGAATTATTGTCTAATTTTCTTTCCTTTTGTGAGGGTCTTGGTCACATCTTTAGATTGAGTAATGAATGAAATTTCTTTTCTGTCAACCTTTACTCTTCCACCTGTTTCCTCTGTTCGTGTCCCGATGACTTCCTGTCCAGCACCTTGTGTCCCGTCCAACTGGGCTGAGCTGGGACGGCGTCCAGGAGCCCGTTAAAGTTAGCATTCCTCGTTACGTTCTCCGCGGACAGGGGAAGGACGAGCACTTTGAGTTCGAGGTGAAGGTAAGTTTGTTTGGTTGTTTTTCCTTTTTTCACAAACTGCCCAAAATGTTGACTTGTTTTATGTTTGAACTCTGATGGCATCAGAAGATGCTCCACTGTGGTCATAAAGGGATGGACATGGTCAGCAACAATACTCAGGTAGGCTGTGCTGGTTAAACCAGGCCAGGTGGAAAAATTACAATTACTGTAATGTGAGTGTGTGTGGGTGGTTGTTTGTCTATGTTGGCCCTGCGAAGGATTGGCGACCTGTCCAGGGTGTACGCTGCCTCTCGCCGGCTGGGATAGGCTCCAGAACTTGTGCAGAACTTGGATCATTTGGATCAGGGGCCTGTTCCGAAAAGAAGGTAAACTAACTCAGGGTCTAAGACCTCTGGGTTAGGAGGAGGAAGAGGATGGTGAGGAGACACCGTGTTCCAGAGAGGCCGATCTCTACCCATCACACATTTATGAAATTCTGATTTCAGACACGTGTGAGGACTTTCCTGATGACTCGACATTTTTCCCAAAATGTTCTCTGTTGCCAACATTATAAAGTCAAGAGTCAAAAGTCAAGTTACAAGAGACATTTTTAAAAAACATTGCAACGCGAAGAACCGATCTCACAGCCTCATGTTGGATACGTACGTCAGGAGAACCACAGTGGCTAGAAACGGTTCTGTTTGATGAAAGAAGGAAATTATATCACGTATGTTTGAGTTCTAAACAATCTTGTTCCAGCGTAAATCATTGTGTATTAATTCAGCTTCTACATCTCCGACCAACCCACGTCTGACAGCTGCATCAGGTGGAGGAGACGGCAGAAAAAGTGTTTCTTTAAGGTGAACCTGCCAGTGAGGAGCTTTACTTCATGGAGACCGTTACCATGGTAACGGATACAGGAAAAGACTTCCCCCCCTCTTTCTGAAATTAAAAACGCAGACTTTCCCTCAACTCTAGGTTAACATACTCCGTTTTGACATAACCTGCTTTCTGGAACAGGCCCCAGGTGTGTTGCTGCAGGGAAACGGCTAAAACCTGCAGGACAGTCGGTGACCCTGAGCTAAAGAACAGCATGTTGACCCTCCTCTCGACATTCAGGAATAAATGCTATAAACTGCAGTATTAGTATTTTAAATGGCTGAGTGGGTCCAGGTGGATTCTGGTTCACATTAAAAACTCCTGGATATGTCGAGGACGTGTTTACTAATCTGAATAAAATTCCATGTTCATCTTCAGGTTTTCCAGATTCAGTAAAGCAAACATCCAGAGGAGGGTCAGTTCAAGCTTCAGATCAGAGCCGTTACTAAATGCTGGTAGATGGAGGCTGAGGACAGATTTTACATTTCGTGGATTATAATGCATCTTCTAAGCAGACCACACGGCAGGCGCCGCATGGCAGATTACTCATTACAACTGAAAGTGACTTGCAACTTGACTTGGACTTGTAAAAATGGACTTGTAAACATCTCTGCCTCTTACTGACCTGCTGCTCCATGTAAGAGCTGATGGCTGCAGCCATGGAGCAGATGGAGGGAGCGTTGTGGCGAGAGGAAGGATGAGGATGAGGAGTTTGGTCGCTACCACAACTTCTCCTCTTCCTCAGCAACCAGATGCTTCACATGGTCATAGAATTCTTTGATTGGTTGCTGAGTTGCATTTTTCCACCAATAGGAAAGGGGATGTGAAGTTTTTTGTTTTTTGCTTGCTGTCCAGCACCGAACGGGACTAATATACAGGGATGTTCGACACATTTGATCCTAACTCTGGTTTTACTTTATCACCACATAAAACTGATTTATGGTTGGAAGTCCACCCTGTGGACAGAAGCTGATGCAGAAACCCTGCGTGGCTGCGTGTTGCTGCTTAGATCAAACATGCAGCATTCAGAGAGCTCATGTTTGCAGTGATTCCAGCGTGACCATGTTCTGCATCCCACCGAGAGCTCAGACCAGCACACACGATGCTGATGTGGAAGAAGTCGTGTTTGAACCTGAACCTCTGAGGTCTGGTTCTCTGCATGTTCACCTCAAACCCGACTTCTACATGAGTGAAGAGCAGCTGGGTGGTGATTTAATGTCATGTGATCTGAATGTCTGTGTCTCCGTCAGATCTCGGTGATGGACGAGACGTGGTCGGTGTTCAGACGTTACAGCCGCTTCAGGGAGATGCACAAAATCCTGAAGTTAAAATATCCTGAGGTGAGACGCCCGGATCCTCCTCCACAGCTGTTTGACATGCCGGAAAAATCTGCTGGAAACTCTGGTCATGTGTCCGAGTTGACTCCCAGCCTCACACCTCCACAACTACAGAATTACTACTTTCTGGTTGGAATCTGATCTGAAGCATAAAATAGTTTGAGTTTTTCTCTAAACGTTTTCACTACTTCCTTGTTCCTCACCTGGAGCTGGCGGGAATGAGCTGTGTTCTCTCCATGCTGGTTTTAACCTCACTGAGCTGCGTTTCTTTCAGCTGGCAGCGCTCCAGTTTCCACCCAAGAAGCTGTTTGGAAACCGAGACGAGCGAATGGTGGCGGAGCGCCGGACTCACCTGGAGGTACGACACCTGGACCGCCTTCTGAGAGAGCAGACACGGCTCAAGTCTGCTCTGATTGGCTGCTTCAGGAGTATTTTAAAATATATATATGACAAAAGTGCGTATCTGACTTCCTGCTTAAAGATCCAGTGTGTAGAATTACTGACATCTAGTGGCAAAGATGGGTATAGCACAGTAGGCCAGACTTCTTCCAGACATGTTTTCATGTGTGAGTGGATCCAGTGGCCTCAGGTGCAGCTTTGACTGCACTACAGGTAACTACATGTGCAAATTCTTCTTCTATGGTGCTTTTAAGACATTACTTATCCCAAACGGTGGTCTAGCTCCTATCAGACAAAGCCGCTGCTGCAGTTTTAGGGAAGGATATACTTTCTGGGAGCGTACACATCAACTTTACGCTACGTCTGTGTGTAACGGCCAAAACGCTCAATACTGGAGGTCACCGCTAGGGGTAGTACACAGCGCTTGGACTCTGAAATAGTGAAAAGTTCGACCTACCGCTCACATGGGATTTCCGGGGCATCAACCAAAACGCTTCCAAAGTGTTGCCAACTGTTAAATCATGGGCGGCCATGAACTCTCCGCCATTGTGTTTACCTCAAACCTGTTGTGTCGTAATCTCGCTCACGTGAGCGCCAGGAATGAGAGTTTCAGACACCCTAGTAAAGATGTGGACCCACGGTGGGTAGATATAAATTAGGCATGTGCACGACTAGTCGATTAATCGATTATCAAAATGGTGCAGAAGCAACGTCTTTTTTAAAAAAGCCAGCGTTTTGTTTGGAGTTATGTTTGTGGTCCCTTTAAGAGCTGGAGAGGAGAGACGCACAGGCAGGAGGACGAGCGTCGCAGCACAGGAAGTCGCTGTGAGAAACTTCCTGCTCAGCCGTGATTGCTTTCCTGAACGAGGTCCTGCCCCAAGTGGAGGAATTCAAGTATCCCGGGGTCTTGTTCACGAGTGAGGGAGGGATGGACTGGCAGGGCGTCCGTCTGCCATGTAAGATGAACGTCACTTTGGAGAAAAGCGTCAGTAATGTAGCGGGAGATCGACGGGCTCGGGGCGCCATCTGCAGGGATCGGACCTACGGTCGAGCTGTGGGAAGAGACCGAACGAATGAGAGAATACAAGCGGCCGAAGTGAGTTTTCTCCGGCCGGGCTCTCCCTTGGTGGGGGGCTCAGAGTCGCTGCTCCTCCGCCTCCCGACCTTGGTGTGTTTTATCCGACATGGAAGACGCCTCCCGACGTCTCCCTGAGCCACCTTCTCATCTACCTACTGAACCGCACAATAATGTAAAAAAACACAACAAATAACATCTGACATGTTCCACATTTTTTTCATTCCATTATTCGTGACCAATAATCATCGATAGTCGTTTTTGAAAGGCCTGATTAGTCGACTTCGTCCCTAATATAAACACTTATATTTATAAAATCAGCTTGTTTAGTGAAGTCATTCTAAACCAATAGAAACGTTTTTAATGAGATTCTATTTTTCTTTTATTGACCTTAGGTTAAAGCTGATTGGTCAGAGCTGCTTCCTCAGAAAACTGATTTTTTTTTTACGTGTTTTTACATCAGATTCTACTTTTTTTCCAGTTTTCCGAACGGGAAGTGGGTCAGAGGAGAATCTGGACTCTGACAGATCTCAGATTTTAGACGGGTTGAAACAAGATGTGGACAGTTTTCATTTCTCAGGTTCTGAAGAAACCAGAACCAGTTAGAATGGAGGTGGCCATATGTTAGGTGGTCGCTGGTTTGATTCCCAGCTTCCTCAAGTTGTGTTGAAATGCTTTTGGGAAAAGTGAATGTTTTCTTTAGAATGGTTTGGGCCATCAGAACCCACCAGGCCTCACCGTGTTCTCCTGTCCTCTGCAGCGGTACCTGAAGAACGTGTTCCGGGTCATGCTGTCGTCCTCACGCCCTCCTCTCAGAGCCGACGAAGACGGTATTTTCCGTTTGTCCAAATTCGACGTCTGTGAATTCTCGCCATTCTTCAAGAAGGGCGTCTTCGAGTGCAGCAGCCACGGAACCGGCTGAACGGGCCAAGCGGCACCGGAGTCGGCAGAGATGCGGACCCAGCGAGGTTCTGCTCAGGTCTCATCCATCCACAGGACTGCTGGGGTCATCTGGGCCGTTTCTGAAACCAGTTTCAGAGCCAGTTCTGATTCAATGTGAAGATTTGGTTTTTGGTTCTGGATCAGAGGGCTGCTGGTCCGGCTGTGTTACTGGACCAGAATCAGAACAGAACCAGTCGTCTGTACCAGGAAGTTTCTCTGAACGTTTATCCTCGTCTCTCTCCTGATTGCTTCATTTTCGGACCTCGTGTTCAGAACCGAAGACAAAGATGAGCCGGGAGGTCGATGGGTAAATACCTGAATCTGACGTCGCCAGGTAGCCACGCCCATTCATTTGCATGTCGCGTCAGAAGATAGTAGCAACAGAAAATATTCAGTAACTTATTTTGACTGTTTTCAACAATCTATTTTTGTTTATGGTTCTGTAAATAACTGATTAAATGGGTTTTGGCTGAAAGTAAAACTGACAGGAAACGTTTGGAGTGGCTTGTTTATTTGTTGCTGTGAAGCTCCGATCCCAAAGCTTCCTGGGGTTCACAAATAATACAAGAAAACAACACAGACAAAACTAAATATTGATCATGTCAAAAATAATCTATTAAATTTCCCCAAAAAATCACACTGAAATTGTATTTTTTCAAAATCAACAGATTTCATGACATCTTGGAATTTGGCTCATAATACCAATAAAAATAATTCAGTAAAAAAATCCCACTTTAGGAATGAGTTTAACCTCTTAATGACCAGACCGTGAACCTGAGGCAGCACGAGGTTTGTACAGTAACGAAGATCTTTGTTGAACCAATGCTAACATGTAGCATAGCAACATGACTAGCAGGAAGCAGCGATGCTAACATGTAGCATAGCAACATGACTAGCAGGAAGCAGCGATGCTAACATGTAGCATAGCAGCAATGCTAACATGTAGCATAGCAACACGACTAGCAGGAAGCAAGAATGCTAATATGTAGCATAGCAACACGACTAGCAAGAAGGGGCAATGCTAACATGTAGCATAGCAACATGACTAGCAGGAAGCAGTGATGCTAACATGTAGTATAGCAGCAATGCTAACATGTAGCATAGCAACACGACTAGCAGGAAGCAACAATGCTAATATGTAGCATAGCAACACGACTAGCAAGAAGGAGCAATGCTAACATGTAGCATAGCAACATGACTAGCAGGAAGCAGCGATGCTAACATGTAGCATAGCAACATGACTAGCAGGAAGCAGCGATGCTAACATGTAGCATAGCAACATGACTAGCAGGAAGCAGCGATGCTAACATGTAGCATAGCAACATGACTAGCAGGAAGCAGCAATGCTAACATGTAGCATAGCAACATGAAGGGAGAAACTCAGCTGAAAGACTCCACCAAGCATCGGCATCCAAAGCAAACACAGTTCAGACCCCAGCAGTTATCTGGGAATGTAGAAACCACGAAACCAGCTCTGTCCACCTTCTGCATATTTCTCCACACAAACATGAGTCACATGACAGCAGAGACGCTGCTGCTTCCAGAGACGTCCGTCTCATCACGGTGGGACAGAAACTCTGGAGCTAGCAGCCAGAACCAGAAACCAGGTCTTACTGGAGTTTGAGGAGAAAAGTTTGATTCCAGCTCTAATAACTCAGCTAACGTGTTCTCCTATGACTCTGCCTTTGATTGACATGAACCATGAAGGTCCTGCTGGTTTCCATGGAGATGAAGGAGGTTTATAGTGAAGGATTCTCTCCTCCTATCATAGACTATGTTGGGCTTCACTTCTTTCTAGATCCTCATGGTGGTTCTAAGGTGAATGTGGGGCTATTTCTGGAGTCATCATCATCATCGGCTGATGGCTTCCTGGGAAGTGAGGAGACCAGTTGCTGGAGTTTTAGGAGAGGAATGTTGTCCCATTCTGGTCTGATGCAGGATTCTAGCTGCTCTACAGTCCTGGACCTTGGTTGCTGGATTCCTGCTTCCATGATGCTCCAGATGTTGTGTACTGGTAAAAGGTCTGGACTGCAGGCAGGCCAGTTCAGCAGCCGGACTCTTCTCCTGTGAAGCCATGCTGCTGTGGTGGGTGTGGTGAGGTCATCGTGAGGAAACACCTGAGCCGGTGTTCAGCTGGTTTTGGCCTCCAGGAGGCACCAGAGAGAGGAATCAGCTGAATCAACATATAACAACGACCAACCGATTCCTGAATCCAGATGATGTAAAAAACAAACAGCTGCAGTTTAACTTTGTTTATCATTGTTTACATGAGTGTTTACCTGGTAAACACCCAAACATTTCAGAATAAATATTCACTCAACAGTCTGTGGAGGTCATCTGCAGCCGACCTTTGTCCTCAGCGTCTGGGCGGCGCCGCCTTCAGGACCTGCTCAACAGGCCTGAAGTCGTGTGGCGGGACGTCGGCCACCTGCAGCCTCTGCTGACAGCTGTTCAGCAGCTCGCCGTTGTCCTGAGGATCAGACATGGACGTGGTCACCGAGCTGCAGAGACGCGAACCGGAACCGGATCGGTGCCGCTCACCTTACACTCTCCATCCAGGCTCTCCTGCAGTGTGTCCATGGCGACCCGTTTGGACTCCAGAATTTCCTACAAACAGGAAACGGCTTGTTTGACTCCAACATGAATTTTCAGGTTTATTTTCACCTTCTTTAAAAAGGTACATTTCTTCCATCCTGCTCAGAATATTCAATTAAACTTTAGGACTTTAACCCTTTAAATGGCAGAATCATGATTCAGAGACATCATGATTTCATGATGTCACAGTTGTCATCCTCACTTCTTATGACAAAAATGTCCTTTAAATGTACATAAAATACTGTTAGAAAATGAAATAAAAGCTTTTCTTACGAAGTACCGTTCCATATGCACCAACAATGTCCATAATGATGCAGGAGGTTTAATGAAATCAGGAAGTAAAATATGAATAAAAACAGCAAAGATGCTTCTGGATTGATGACGCTACCAAACTGCTCTGACAGACCTGAACATGTCAAAGTGATTAACATGTGATCTCATTTAAGGTCAGTGATTGGCTGGACGTTAGGGGAGGGCGGTTATAGTTGGAGAGTCGGTATGAAGCTGATTAGCGGTTACCAGTGTAGCTTTTATTTTTTGTTGCCATGGTTACGGTCTACAGCAGCCTGTATTAACTCTGAATCCCACCTCAAGGGGCTAGTGCACCACAAATGTGTTTTTTTCAGCTGTAAACACAGTTTTACTTAATTATGATGAAAACCACCTATAATGTGGATAAAATCTGTATTTTTTTATCTATTTAAAAAAAGGATTTAGTGGGTAAAAATGTCTCATAGCGCCCTCTACAGGGTAAAACCAGGTCATGTTTTTGGTGACATAGAGAGGTTGTTTACATTTAAAACCCCCACAGCCCCTCCCTCCAGATGCAGGTAGGCGGGGCTTCGCCTTGCAGACACAGAAAGCCCCGCCCACCAACACATATGAAGGGATGTGAACTTATCTAGTGTAGATGTGCTAGTTTCAGACTTCTGTTCTTCCACAGAGTTTCTGATGAAATCTTCCTGCGATGGGACGGATTTGTGCTTCTGAGGGTGTAAAAGTAAAACCGGACTTTATTCTTTACCTGCGGATCCTCTTCTGGCGACAGACAGCAGCTCAAATCGTAGCAGCAGCAACTTCCAGCAGCTCTTCCTGCAGCTGCCACAACCTGCCGCGAGTCTCCACAGCTTTCCAGAGCTGCTGGAGCTGCTGACAACAGCTAACGGCTAACAGCGCTAACGGCTAACAGCTAACAGCTAACGGCTAACAGCACTAACGGTTCACACTGATACGTTCAGGACCACCTGGTTCATGTGGAGCTGGGGAGGTTCAGGAGGGAAAGTCTTCCTCATCAGAGACGTGTGTGGTGTAGCTGCTTGGTGGATCTGGCTTTGCATCTTGCCAGCAGTGTTGTTTTCATCAACGATGACGAAGACGAATTTATTTAGTTGACGAACCTTTTTTTCATGACGATAACGAGACGGTGACGAGCTAAAAATGGCTCTGATGACGAAAACATGACGAGACGTTTCTGAGATTTTGTTGACGAGACAAAAATGTTGATTTTCGTCTGATTGTCCGACATTAAAAACACAACATTTCTGCCTTGTGAGCGCGACCTGTCAGTCAGGTGCTGCTGCACCTTGGCCACGCCCACCACCAGACGTGCAGCAGAGAAGCAGTTCATTCATTCATATGTCAACCTTTCCCGTTTTCTTCTTCTGACTGTGGTTGGAAGACACGGGGATCCTTCTTCTCCAGGGTCGAAGCAGCTTTCTCTTCGGGGTGAACTCCCTCCTCTACACGTGTTAACGGGGTGAAACAAGGAAGGAAGGAAGCGGCTGGTCTGAGAAACGGCTTTATTACAAGCCTCATTCATACTTTAAACACCACTTCTCCACTCTCTTCCCTCCGCGTGCACGTTCACTCGCGCTCACACACACACACAGTTAGACACATCCCATAACACACCGATGAATCATGGAGGCAGCGTGGACGAAGGGGTTTGGTGGGAGCGATGAAAAGATATATGGACATATTTTAACTATAATCCATCATAATTTACTGGCAGACCAGGTCAAGTTGAGCATGTGTTCCTCATCCTTTGCTCATATTTTGAACGTGTGTGTGTTCAGGGTGGAGTTTTACACTTCAGAAAATTCTCAGAAATAAAGCCACAGTTACCAAAGTCAGGATGTTGTTCTCTTTGCTTTATAGGAGTAACTGATTTAAGTATCTGCTGTTGGTTGGAAACCTTCTAAGTCTAAAAACATTCCTTTTAATTTGGTGATTATTGATGAAAACAACCAAACAAGCTCACAATGTGCTGCTATATGCTGAACTTACAGAGGGGTATTGCACGAAACCAAGATAAGCGATTAAGCCGGGATATGTTGGTTATCCTGGCTGAATTTAAGTCGGTTGCATGAAAGCAGCTCAAACTAAACCCGGCCAAGTTACTGTGGTGATTTATCCGCTGCAGTTAGCCTGCTCCAGACCAGGCTAACTGCTCAGGCTAAGATTAATCCTAGCGAGTCACCTGCATGTCCAACGTCAATTCTATGAGGAATTAATGTGTTTTACAGCATGTCCATGGTCTTCCTAAGTATGGCGCGTCATTTTAATCATCCAGTATTAAAATAGTACATATACAGTCACTGTACATTTAATCCAAATCTGTTCGTAATCGCAGCAGCCTTTTTATATGGATTCCAGTTGCAGTATTATTACTCAGGCCAAGTGTTATATTGCTATGCTAATGAAGACTGCTTGTCAAATTGCTGTCAGAGGTTTTATAAATATGTGTTTTATTGCATTAATTGAGATTACAAAACACAGCGGATGAGGTTACAAAGGTGTATTCAAAGAAATCCGTGACGAGGGCAAAGTAGAATATATAGGTCCAACTCCCCTTCACCTGTTCCCTCTTCATAATGGCTTTCCCTTTTTCGGAGGATGTGCTGGACGAGGAAGCCCGCATCCTCAGAAGAGCATTCAGACATGAACGAGTCTTCGGGGGCACTATATTATATTTGATTGTGTTCCATGTGCAGTAGAATTGCAGTACTTTGTGTACCTTGTATGAAGCGGACAGTTTCTGTGGCTGGGACAGAGTCAGTTATTGTCCCTCCCTGGATCCCCTCCATCACTGGCCTCCCTTTATTTAAATGGAGGCCAGTTCCTCTGCTGGAGTCACATCCTGGCTTGGTGGGACGCCCCCTGTGCCAGTTTATAGGCCTATTTTTAACTGCTACAATCATACAGACATTGAACATGTCAGCAGACACCTCATCTATTCACCTCATTTGTTCACGGTTTTCTACTTTGGAGTCACTTACCAGCCTGCAAAATGTTCTTATATTTAATTTTTTCTTGCTGCAGGTCCTTTTATGGCCAGACAGGTTTGTCCTTTATGAAGGACAGAAAGATAAAATAGATAAAAACGTTACATGAGGAAAATAGATTAAATGACACATTGTGGATAATTGTTTGAACCTAATCATACTCTACATTTCCTGAGTAACATGCACCTGCTTGTCACTCTTAAAGTATACAACAGTTAGTGGATTTGAAAAGTAATCCTTTAATTGTAGCCTAATTATGACAGTTCCAGTGGAGCACTGTTTATTAATTGTACAGTTTTTGACTACTTACGCATTGAGCCGGTCGGCTATTGTCTGCCAGGCTCTCTCGCGTTCTTTACTTATGGCATTGGTTTTGCCTTTTTTCCTTATAATATCCTTAACTTCATCAGAGAACTCCGTCAGGAGCTGTTGTTCAGCGGCCGTGACGTAGGACGCGCGACTTTTATCCAATTCCCCATCGGTGATTCTGTGAGCGATCGCGAGGTCTGCTTCAGTATGCCGTGCACACACACTTATCCCAACTATCTTCACCTGGCTTAACCTAGCCACACCTTCTCATCCTGGCTCAGCAAACGTGCAACCAATTAAGCCAGGATAGGCCGCGCAAGCTAGGTCAAGCTGGGCTTTAATTATCCTGGATTTCTTTATTCTGGTTTCGTGCAATACCCCTCAGATCTGCTATTTTCTTGTGTGACATGTTTTTGTGATGAAGTCGGGCATCAATTCATAAAAAAAGCTGAAATATAGAAATAAAAAGTTTCTGCCCAGCAGCAGGTAAGTAACACGGCAGCATTTCATCCCTGTTGATGGGAAAGTCTCGGCTAAAGCTTTCAGTCTGGTAAAGGATCTGGTTATTATGTAAAAGGTTAACTTGTTTTATGGATTACTTGTGATAACCTGTCAACCCTGATTCCACCTTTTAATACGTATTATTGACCTAAATTCATTTGTTAAAAGACTAATACTTTTTTTATTTGACTAAAACTATCAAACTTCAACACTTGCGTGACAAGGCACCTTCAGTTTGTTGGCGGCGTTGCTGCGAGCCGTGGGGTCGATGCTGGAGACGGACAGCGCGGCACAGAGCTGGGCCTCCTTCTTCTCCAGGGTCTCAGTCAGAGCCGCCATCTTCCTCTCTAGCAGCATCCTCTTCATCCCACTCCTCTGCTGCAGGTCCAGGATGCTCTCCGTCTGCCGCCTCAGCAGCTCGTCGCGCTCCTGCTGGACCTGCTGGGACATTCAGCATCAGCCTGGTCCGAGGAGGAGGAAGCAGCTGAGTGCTGCACCTTACCTTCTGGGAGGCCTGCAGCAGAAGCTCGTGCTCCACCGTCAGATCTCTCAGCTCCTTCTCAACAACCTTCAGACGAGCACGATACGTCTGTTGGATAAAAAAAAAAAACAGAAGATCAGACTCAAGGTTCCAAAAAGTTTCCCTGGTGTGTTCGAGAGGAAGATGTTCCTCCTCAGAACTCACCATCATGCTGTCCTTGTTCTGCTGATAATCCTGCAGCCGCCTCTGCATCTCCGGCAGCTTCTGTTGGACGTCACGCAGCTCCTCCGTCAGACGCTGGTTCTCCTGCTGAGCCGCTAACAGCTTGTTGCTCACCTGCAGCTCCTGCTTCTGCACTTTCTGCATTTTCTCCTGCAACAGGAAACAAAGCGGTGGGTTTCCTCCTGCAGTCAGACTCACATCGTTCTCTTCTGACCTCCAGTACATTCTGAAGGCCCATTTATGCTCCCTTATTTATGTAAATAGCGAAGTCCGTTTCACACACCATTTAGCGGCGATAACATGTGGCTATAAAGTTGTATCCAACCGTCCAACGCGCCCTAAACATTCACATACAGTCTTCAAAAGCTCACACAATTGCTACAGTTGCTGTCCTCGTCTTCATTCTTCTGCTTTTTTGTTCCCGTCCTGATCATCTTCTTCTTCTCTGGTTTGTGCCTCTCCCTGGTCACATGTCAGGTATTCTGCTCAGCGCTGCCCCCGTGGTTTCCGGTGGTATTGCTCCATCTTCTGCATCAAGTGATGGGTAGCTAAGCTTCCTGACAACTGACCAAATTATGTGCATAACCGATGGAGAAGAAGGACGAACCTGTTCGTCTTCTGCTTCCAGCATAAATGGACTTTGAGTCTACATTACTAACCTCGGCTGGGCCTGCTCTACACCTGCATCACCTCATGAACAGATGGAGGATGTTCTGGTAGAAGCCCAGAAACACGAGTCCAGCTGATCCTGATTGGACGCTAAGCTGTCAAGAAGTCAGAACCAAACTGAGGACGAATTCTTCCCACAGTTCATTCAGGGAGTCCTGTTTAGCCAAAGGGTCGGATATGTGGGACATTCAGGCGTGTTGGTCATGTGGGACATTTAGGCGTGTTGGTCAAGTGGGACATTCAGGCGTGTTGGTCACGTGGGACATTCAGGCGTGTTGGTCATGTGGGACATTCAGGCGTGTTGGTCATGTGGGACATTTAGGCGTGTTGGTCATGTGGGACATTTAGGCCTGTTGGTCAGGTGGGACATTCAGGCATGTTGGTCAAGTGGGACATTTAGGCGTGTTGGTCATGTGGGACATTTCGGCGTGTTGGTCATGTGGGACATTTAGGCCTGTTGGTCATGTGGGACATTCAGGCATGTTGGTCATGTGGGACATTTAGGCGTGTTGGTCACGTGGGACATTTCGGCGTGTTGGTCATGTGGGACATTTAGGCGTGTTGGTCATGTGGGACATTTAGGCCTGTTGGTCATGTGGGACATTCAGGCATGTTGGTCATGTGGGACATTTAGGCGTGTTGGTCATGTGGGACATTTAGGCACAAAGTTGTAAATTTAATGCTGGAAAATAAATATGTGAAAATAAAAACCCTCCAGAACTTATTTAGAATTTTTTTTGTTTCTTTTGGGACCAGAACCAGAGCTAAGGTTTGATTCCAGGACCAGAACCAGAGCTCAGGTTTGATTCCAGGACCAGAACCAGAGCTCAGGTCTGATTCCAAGAGCAGAACCAGAGCTCAGGTTTGATTCCAGGACCAGAACTGGAACTCAGGTCTGACTTCAGGACCAGAACCGGACCCATGAACCTGTGAATGTTGCTGTGGAGTGGTTCTAACCTTGTTCTTCTTTCGGGTGACCTCCAGATGATTCAGAGCAGAGGCGCATAAGTCCTTAGTTGTTTTCAACACCTTCTCCTGCTCCGCTACCAGAGCCTTTATACGAGTCTTCATCTCCTTGTCCAGGCCCTTCACCTCCTCCCTCCGCTTCTTCTGCTCCGCCTCGTTTACCAACTGCATCTTCTTGTAATAGTTGGCCTCAAGTTCTGAGGAAGCAAAAAATGAGTGAAGGCAAACAAGAAGAAGACTGGAGTGAAGGGAGAGGAAACACTGCCTTACCTTGCAACCTGCAATTGTAGTGGTTGGTCATCTCCATCAGCTCCACCTGGTGTTTCTGGTGAGGAAGAGGAGGACTCAACTTCATGACGCTCAGGTTCATAAGCTACATGATGTTGACAGACAGCAGAGGTCTCACCAGTTTCAGATCCTTCATGCTGCCGACGTTCTGGAAGTCCTTCTGGCGGAAGTCCATCTGCAGATCGTGACCGTCTCTGCACAGCACCAGCTCAGACTCCAGGTTCTGTTTCTGGACCAGCGAGGTGGACAAGACAGTATCTGTCTTCATCTCTGTGACGCTGTTGTGCTGCTCAGACAGGACGTGCCGCATCTTCTGCTTGTAGACCTGGAAACCAACAAGTTCCTTCATCCAGCAGAACATAGAAGCAGAGGAGGATTAACCCTCAAACCTCCATCAGGTCTCCACGAGCTCCACCTCCTCCTCCACCAGGAGCGGTGGTGTGTAGCTCTGTGGGGTAAATGTGATGGATAGCTACCTCTTAAGATGACCTACAGAAGATTTCCAGGCATTTCTATCCGTCCAGGAGGTTTACAATCCAGCCACTAAATGTAGTTTTATTCAGAGACTCTATCTGGTAAATCCACAATGATCCATGATAACAGCATTATTTATCACATTTCACCATAAAAACATCACCATCACTACTATGTTGCTAAGAGACCTCTATTTAGACCTGGACATGATGATGAAGCCACTTCCTGTCAGACTTTCCACCAATCAGAGAGCTTAGATTGACGGTAACGTCCAATCAGGAGCAGCCAAAGATCAACCAGTGAGCAGAAAGTTCTATGTGTGTGTGAAAAGAAGAAAAATAATGCTCCTCTATGGCTGGAATAAAGCCAAGAAGACGTTTCTGATGCACGGTGGCGCCACAAAGCAGCTGAGCTGGAGTTGGTTTAGTGAGCATAGCAGGTAAATAGTAGCAGGAATAACTGGAAATGAGGAAAAAGTGGAAACATGGAAATAGTTTCTGTTGTGTGTTTGTTTCAATAACAATATTTTTTCTCCTGAAAGCCAAGACTTGAGAGAACGATGAGATGAGAAAAGGTTTGGTCACTGTTGATCTGTGTGTTATTTCTACAAAGTTCTGTTAGTAATAAATTCTGCTTTCTTCTTCTGGTCGACCTTTATGCTGCTACATCTATTCATACATTCATTTTACATCATTTTACCTCCCAGTCTGACAGCTGCTACACACTGGTTTATACTGGGATTAAAAGCTGCTACAGACTGGTTTATACTGGGATTAAAAGCTGGTACAGACTGGTTTATACTGGGATTAAAAGCTGCTACACACTGGTTTATACTGGGATTAAAAGCTGCTACACACTGGTTTATACTGGGATTAAAAGCTGTTACAGACTGGTTTATACTGGGATTAAAAGCTGTTACAGACTGGTTTATACTGGGATTAAAAGCTGCTACACACTGGTTTATACTGGGATTAAAAGCTGCTACACACTGGTTTATACTGGGATTAAAAGCTGCTACACACTGGTTTATACTGGGATTAAAAGCTGTTACAGACTGGTTTATACTGGGATTAAAAGCTGCTACACACTGGTTTATACTGGGATTAAAAGCTGTTACAGACTGGTTTATACTGGGATTAAAAGCTGCTACACACTGGTTTATACTGGGATTAAAAGCTGCTACACACTGGTTTATACTGGGATTAAAAGCTGCTACACACTGGTTTATACTGGGATTAAAAGCTGTTACAGACTGGTTTATACTGGGATTAAAAGCTGTTACAGACTGGTTTATACTGGGATTAAAAGCTGCTACACACTGGTTTATACTGGGATTAAAAGCTGCTACACACTGGTTTATACTGGGATTAAAAGCTGCTACACACTGGTTTATACTGGGATTAAAAGCTGTTACAGACTGGTTTATACTGGGATTAAAAGCTGCTACACACTGGTTTATACTGGGATTAAAAGCTGTTACAGACTGGTTTATACTGGGATTAAAAGCTGCTACACACTGGTTTATACTGGGATTAAAAGCTGTTACAGACTGGTTTATACTGGGATTAAAAGCTGCTACAGACTGGTTTATACTGGGATTAAAAGCTGCTACAGACTGGTTTATACTGGGATTAAAAGCTGTTACAGACTGGTTTATACTGGGATTAAAAGCTGTTACAGACTGGTTTATACTGGGATTAAAAGCTGCTACAGACTGGTTTATACTGGGATTAAAAGCTGTTACAGACTGGTTTATACTGGGATTAAAATCTGCTACAGACTGGTTTATACTGGGATTAAAAGCTGTTACAGACTGGTTTATACTGGGATTAAAAGCTGCTACAGACTGGTTTATACTGGGATTAAAAGCTGTTACAGACTGGTTTATACTGGGATTAAAATCTGCTACAGACTGGTTTATACTGGGATTAAAAGCTGCTACACACTGGTTTATACTGGGATTAAAAGCTGTTACAGACTGGTTTATACTGGGATTAAAAGCTGTTACAGACTGGTTTATACTGGGATTAAAAGCTGCTACAGACTGGTTTATACTGGGATTAAAAGCTGCTACAGACGGGTTTATACTGGGATTAAAAGCTGCTACAGACTGGTTTATACTGGGATTAAAAGCTGCTACAGACTGGTTTATACTGGGATTAAAAGCTGCTACAGACTGGTTTATACTGGCATTAAAAGCTGTTACAGACTGGTTTATACTGGGATTAAAAGCTGCTACAGACTGGTTTATACTGGGATTAAAAGCTGCTACAGACTGGTTTATACTGGGATTAAAAGCTGCTACACACTGGTTTATATTGGGATTAAAAGCTGCTACAGATTGGTTTATACTGGGATTAAAAGCTGCTACAGACTGGTTTATACTGGGATTAAAAGCTGTTACAGACTGGTTTATACTGGGATTAAAAGCTGCTACAGACTGGTTTATACTGGGATTAAAAGCTGCTACACACTGGTTTATACTGGGATTAAAAGCTGCTACAGATTGGTTTATACTGGGATTAAAAGCTGCTACAGACTGGTTTATACTGGGATTAAAAGCTGCTACAGACTGGTTTATCTATAAAACAAAACAGGCGGACCAGAAGTAGCTTTAAAGGAGTTGGAGTTTTGTTTGTTTGCTGTTGTGATGTTCAGCTGAGGTTAAATTTAGCGTAGCTTACAGATATCTCTACTCGGTGGCGCTCCTCGGCCTCCTCCTTCTCCCTGCCCTTATTCCTCAGCTCGGCTTCTGCCTCCTTCAGCTTTCTCTTGGAGATCTCCCAGAAGGCCTGGATCTTATCTCTCTCCAGCTGGAAGTAGCTCCTCTCCTCGCGCTCTCGATCCAGCTCCTCCCGGAGGCGGATAATGTGCTCCTCCAGCTGCAGATCCAGGACACAACACCAGGTTCAGGTCCAAACACCAACCTGCTGCTGGTTACAGACTGTCAGTTATTATTTTCTTTTGGAAACTTAAGTCTACTGCCGTTCATCAGGATTTTACAGCAACATGCTGCCTTCAATACCACATCTTTTCCAGGAACATCCAAAGAACCATGTTCTCCTACATTACAGAGGAGTGGCTGAGGAAGAGGAGGGTGGTGGACTGGCCCGCTCATTACAACCACGACCCTGTACTGTTGTACACCTCAAGACTTATTTGCAGGAAAAATGGTACAAAATAACGCCCAAAACTCTTCATCCTCAATGTCAGAATATATTGGAAGTGTTGGGAGAAGAAATAGAGAATTTAAAAAGTGGGAAAAGATTCGTCTAAATACAGATGGATAAAAAAAAAACATTTTAAAATGTGTCAATAAACACCAAAACCAAGTCAGATGTACTTTTAACTAACAAAAAGAAGTTTTTATTCTGTCTGTAAATTGGATTCCAGTACAGACTAACCAGTTAATAACTATAATACCAGTAGTTAATAACTATAATACCAGTAGTTAATAGCTATAACATCAGTATAGTGGCCAATAACATGATAACTTGCCATTAAAGTAATCATACCCATCTTTCACGAGCAAAGTGCACAAAACTGGTAAAGTAAAAAAAGTGTGGTGTCTTATTCATGAATTATTAAATTGTGGATTACAAATATAACTTATTAGATTATTGCCAATTTATTACGTTATTGTCTTCGTTACATTGCTAAAACTGCCTAAATTATTATGTTATTTGTTGCTACAAACAGTTTGAATAGTTAAGCCGGTCATCTTTGGATCTCCAGTTCAAACTGACCCTGTTTTAGCCCTTAAAGCTAAGCTAACACAGCTGGATGCCCGTGAAGCTCCGGTTAGCTCCGTTAGCATCTTTAGCAGCTTTCACCTGATCTTTGTTCATCTCCTCCGTGGACAGACCGTCCACCACGGCGGACGGCTTCGCATTCTTTTTTCTGTTCTTCGGTGGCTGAAAAGAAAAAAGAGCGACATTAACGCCGTCAAACCGCCGTCCTCAGCTCACCTAGCCCGGCTAGCCGTATTCTGGCTGGTTGGTGCTAAGCTAACATGCTAACAGCGCTGCCATGCAAAGTTAATAAACAGTTAAAAAGTTTTGTTTCTTTCCTCACCATCCTCACACATGGAGCCACTTCACACAGAAAAAGATGAAAACTTGACCTGAACCCGAGTTGATAACTAACACGCTCCTCCGTTAACAACACAAGGCGCTGCCATAGCAACGCAGTCACGTGACAAACTAAACTAGTTTGTTTCTATTTTAAATCCCTAATTTAATCACGTGAATTAAAATATGACAGTTCCCTAAAAACACTATATGATGAATCTGGACAAATATCCTCCTGAGACACAGAAAATGAATTGGTTTAGATTTCCCTTCATATTATCCTTTTTACTTAAACTTTATTATTATATGTTTGTTTTAAATATTATTTGTTCCAGAGTGGCAGATTATATACCATTTGTCTTCTTTCTGTTATTTTCAATGAAGTGTTTGAGATTTATGTTTGATGATTTGTATATTTGCTGATGTGTGTATACATGAGCACGAGCTAAGGAAATAGGAGTCTATTGGGTAACGACTGCATTGGCATTTATATTTCGGTTATTTAATCCTAACTGATGAGTAGCTTCTCATTTCTTAACCAACTCTGATACATCTCGCGGTCACTGAGGCGATGTTGGTCTGTTTAAGGAGGTCTAATGTCAGAAAATAAAGAAAAAGAAATAGTTTCCTAATTACAAACCTTTATTGAAATTTCAGGAAAACTACCTTCTTACATACATTTACCAGAAAAAAGGAAAGAAAATGTCATTTAGTTAGTTTTTCTGCTGGTACATGAGCTTAACGGGTAGAGAGTCTTCTAACGTTTAGTTTAAGTTTCATCTTTAGTCTGTTGTCCTAAACATGTACCTCCTGTCAAAAGAAAGAACTTTATTTATTCCACACAGTGTCCAGCCTGCAGACCTACGAGCCGTCGCTGCCCGGCCGGCTGATCTTGGACAGATCTCCGAACGACATGGTGGCCGAGCCGCGCTTTGCTGGTTTGGCCTGAGAACAGAAATGAGGACATTCAGATCAGTTTTTGCTCAACGGACAGGAAGTGGTCACAGTCCGGTTTTATGCCCTCAGTTTCTCATTCGTGACTTTACAACCAGAGTAAAAAAAAGGTTTTCTGCTATAACGTGGTCCGTTTTAGGTTCTAGGTCCCGCCACAGAATCTCAGTCAGGAGGAGGTCTGGACTCTGACTGGACCAGGTCAACACCTGGTTCTGGTGGAGATCTGCTGCTGTGTTTGGGATCTTTGTCCTTGTGCGTGAGACAGTTTCTGCCTCAGCTTTCGGACAGATGGACTCACATCTGACTCTAGAAGACTTTGGTATCAGAGGAGTTCATGGTCCATCAGTAAGTGCAAGGTGCCCAGATTATCATGCCTCCACCACCGTGCTGACAGCTGCTATGAGGTGTTGGTGCATTATAACCAAACATCTGACTCCCCAAACCAGAATAACCACACCGTTTCAGGTGAGCATGTCCTCACCTGTGACTCATGAGGCTTCCAGCCAATCATGTAGAGGATCTGGAAGGTGGCAGGAACGGAGCCGTCCTCACTCCCATACATCTCTGAAACATTCAGACAGAAGCAGAGTCAAACAGCAGCTCTCCGGTCCTGGACGCTCGCCTGCAGCGAGGCGAGTGGTGTGCTCAAGTCTCACGTCAGTTTAGTAAAAGCATCTGTGCTGACAGCTGAAAACACAAGAAGTAAAACAGAAGAAGCGTGAAGTCACATCTGGATCAGAGGAATGAATCGGAACATCTGTGGTCATGTGACCTTCCCACCCATAAGGCTGAAATTTGGCCGACCCTCACGTGAAAGACACACTGCAATCTACGGGGTCCGTCCTGACGCCATGGGGATGGAGCCGGCTGTGGCCTTCCCTGCAGCAGGCCAGTAACTGAGTACTTTTACTCAAATACTTTAAACTGCTGCTTCGAAAAACTTCAAATGTTTGCCTTTTGCCCCTTCTGGGCTCCTGTACAAGTTTCTGATGACGTTTTCCAGAATGGACTAAATTATATTTTTAAAAAGTCATTAAAGAAGACTGAAGGACTTATGTCCCTCCAGGGTTACCGTACGGTAGACAGACAGCTGAGGAACAAGGAAAGGTGGGAACGCAGCTTAGAGACCTGAAACCCCTCCGACAGTAAGAACCGCAGAAACAACACAGATGTTCTTCTGTTATAGGAGAAGCTTCATCGATGATGATGAGTGAAGGTTTACAGAGGATATCCTTCAGGCTGCAGCCACTCAGCTCCTGGTTACTAAGGTTAGCTACTAGTTAGCTACTAGTTACGGTACTTCCTCATTAGCTGGTGACTCGTTGCTGCTGCATCACGTCTCCTCAGGCAGGAAAACCAGACATGGATGGTCTGGACCTCCACGGATCCTGGAGGGAAACTCGCCTTTGTAAATGGCTGCTGCTGCTAACATGGTGTCTCTGTGCAGCATCGGCCTCCTGTTCCAGGCGCAGTTACTCTCCCCCATCCCTGCAGAGGAAACAGCGTTTACTTCCTGCTCCAGCCACACCTCCCAGGGACTGTGAGCAGGCTGTACCTTGTAGGTCCGTCATGACCTCCATGATTCCTGGATAATGAACCTGAACTTCATCAATGTCCTGAACAGAGAGAAGAGAAGTTACGTCATCGTCACCATCATCATCATCATTATCAGGGTCATGCTGTCGTCTGGGTCTGCAGCTGGGACGTCAAACTCATCTTAGTCCAGCTTAATCTGGTCTCCAGTAAAATACCAACACAAGCTTTAAATAATGTTAATTATTAACTAGATGTTTACATTTATTGATCCTTTAGAAATATTATGAACCAGAAATTTCACTTAACTTTTATTTCATTTAGTTATTATTTTAGTTGTTTATTTATTTTTTATGAGAAAAACTTTATTCAGACATCCTAAACATAGTAACAGTAATAATAAATAAACAAAAACAGGGAGAAGCCTGAGCTTATTTAGCCCGCCCCACCACGTTAACTTAACAGAGGACCACATCTCTTGTAATACTTTTACTACCTGGGTAATATATATCACAGTTTTTTACACGATGCAAACAAAATACAGTCGCTTTCCCTTTAAACCACAGTCAGCCTTCACACAGGAGTTTCTGACTTTTTCTTTAACATTTTTTAAACTAAATTAATGTTGGACATGTGTGGAGTCGGCATGTTCTCCCCGTGTGTGCGTGAGTTCTCTCCTGATGTTAGGTTAGCTGGTCTCTAAATCCTCCCTGTGGCTGCTCGTTTGTCCCTCTCCGTCCAGGTGTACCTGCCTCTCACCTGCTAAACGCTGGCTTAGGCTCCAGCGTCGCTGCGACCCGTAACGGACGAAGCGATGCAGAGAATGAATGAATGATGCTGGACGGTCTTTAAGTTCTGGGTCCAACTTCGTCCAAACATGAACAGAAATTCATTCTTCTCACATTTCGCTTCCGCTAAAACTAGAAACAGAATCTCGTTTTTAAACAATCCCTGAACTTGAACGGGTCATTATTATTCTTTATGTTACACATAAATCGACCATGTCCTTCAGTTTTAAAGCGTCCCGGTGAATAAAAAGCTGGTTTGTGGGCTCTCTATGGGCCGAGTCATGGACTGTTCTCACTGCTCTTTACAGATCGGTTTAAGTTTGGTTTTATATGTATTTCCCCACACTTCTATTTTAGTTATTTTTATTGATATCTTAATTTTATTTGGGCCTTTATAATAGATTATATATATTAAATAGATTTTTTAAACACTTTTAAACACACTAGTGTAAATAAATATATATAAAGCGATATTATATTCCATATAATTTAAAATCAATTTTAAATGTTAAAATGTGACCATGTGGGCCAGATTGGACCCTTTAGCTCAGGGGTGTCAAACATACAGCCCGGATTTGGGTCCCCAGGCCATATGTTTGACACCCCTGGTTTGAATTCAGTACAGGTTTTAGCTCCTTCTGGAGCGCCGTCTTTCTCTCAGGAGCATCCTTCTCATTAGCTACTAAATGCTATCCAAGCAGGGACCAGAGCACCGGGGAGACCATCAGAACCAGTAGAACCAGTAGGAGGGTCTGGTCCTCACCACGGTGAGCATGTTGAAGCCGGCCTGGCCCAGCAGGTTGCCCAGGTCTGTGACGGCGGTGTAGGGGGACACGTGGGGGGAGAATCCTCCTTCCCTCTCCGTCTCAGCCAGCTGCAGGGAGCACCTGAGCTCGTAGAGCGTCTCGCCGCCCACCATCGCCCCGATGAACACCCCGTCTGGCTTCAGCACCTGCTGGATCTGAGAGGTCGAGGCGGTCTGAGCAGGTCTGAGGACACCCCACGCTCATCTCAGCATCTCCAACAACAGGAACGTTCAGCCTCACCTGTCTGAGAGCTCCGGGCAGGTCGTTGATCCAGTGAAGTCTGTCGGAACAGGACAGGAAGGGGTGTGACTGATGTGAGGAGGTTCCTCTACAGCGGGGTCAGGATGGCTGCATAAGGACGGCGTTACTCACGTCAGGCTGCTCACCACCAGGTCGAAGGTGTTTTCTTTAAAGGGCAGGAACTCTTCGTCAGCCAGGACACACTGAGTCGGGATCTCACCCGGCTTCCTACGCTCCTGAAGATCAGAGCCGGAAAACACCCCAAACCAGATTAGTTTTAACTTCTACTTCACTGCAGACACAAGCAGGACAGAATGTCCCGTTTGACTCAGTCTGCCGGTAAATCCGTTAACAGGAAGAGGTTTTCTCTTAGTCTGTCACACCAACACGACGATGATGATGATGATGTGTCTGAACTCACCAGAGTCTGCGGGGAAATGTCCGTCAGGAACAGACGCTCCACCACATCCTGAAGAAGCAGCAGATTCAGCACATTTAGAAACTCAAAGGAAAAACTGAATCTCAACGTTGCGATTATTTTCCAAGTCGGTGGGATCTGATGGAAACCGCGTCTGGAATTACTCTGGATGGTTTTACCTTGGCTTTCAGTACTACAGAGAGGAACCTTGGACTCATTCTGGACCAGGATCTGTCCTTGGACAAACAGGTTTCCAGGACCACCTTCTTCCTACATAACATTCCCAGAATGAGGAGCCTCCTGTCTCAGAGTGATGCAGGAAAAACTGGTCCATGGATTTCTTCCTTCCAGACTGGACGACTGTAATTCCTGATTACTGGTCTGAAAAGTCTCCATCTGATCCAGGATGCTGCAGCGAGGGTTCTGATGAGGATCATCATCAGAGGTCATGTTTCCCCAGTTTTATCTTCATCATCTTCCAGTTAAATCCAGGATAGAATTTAAATTCATATAAAACTGTTAGAGACCAAGATCCACTGGACCTTAAAGATCTCAGAGTTCCAGATTTTCCCATCAGAGCTTCACGCTCAGACTGCAGGTCTACTGGTTCCTAGAGGTTCTAAAGTAGAACAGGAGGCAGAACCTCCAGTAGTCAGACCCCGTCTCTACCTTCACCCCATCTTCAAAATTTCCTTCCTGGTAAATCTTCTAGCAGGTCTGGCTTGTTGACCCTGATCCACCCTTTGGTCCTGCTGCTATAGATCCAGGCTGCTGGGGGATGTCCCATGATACACCAGCTCCTCTCCGCTGGGGGACGTTGGTTGATTCTCTTTCCTGTCCTCTCCACTCTCAACCAGTCCAGGAAGATGGCCCTCCTTCCTGGTCCTGGTCCTGATGGAGGTTTTCCTTCCTGGTCCTGGTTCTGATGGAGGTTTTTCTGAAGACCTTGTTGTGAACTGGTTCTGATGGAGGTTTTCCTTCCTGGTCCTGGTCCTGATGGAGGTTTTCCTTCCTGGTCCTGGTCCTGATGGAGGTTTTCCTTCCTGGTTCTGGTCCTGATGGAGGTTTTTCTGAAGACCTTGAACTGGTTCTGGATAAAAAAGCTGAACTGAATTTGGACACAATCATCTGGTTTTATTGGAGTTATGTGCAAACACTGGGGCCATTAAACCATCCACCCGTCTACCTGTGCAGGTGAGTAAATCCTTCCTTACTTTGTTTAAATGTTCTGTAATGTGACTCTTTCCACCACCGACGTCCAAAGCCAGAGGAAACGTCCTGCGAGGACGAGAAGAGGACAAGAAGAGGACAAGAATACCACTTATGTCATCATAATTCCAGGTTTCTGTAATGATGGTGTTACTGTAGAGGAGACAAACATCAGCACCAACCTTTACGTCATAAAACACAATACTGTAAGTTTTTATTCATCCTATCCAACGATCAACTAGAGAGAAAATCAGTAAAAGCTGAATAAAATCAGCAGATTCATTTTCTGCCACAGCGAGTTTAAAAAGATGGAAAACTGTTTCAGTCGATAAAATCTAAAAATCTGTCTCAAAGAAAATTAATCCAGTCTAAAATCAGCTCATATAAACCTCCTAAAACTGGTTTTAAATCCAGTAAATATTCAGTCGAACTCATTCAGAGCAGGAAGCTGTAAAAAGCCGACTCACCTGGCGATGTCGTACACCCGATCAGCCACTCGACTGCCCACCTGCAAACACGAGGTTCAGATCAAACATAAAACATGTTACAGTGACGAACTTCCAGAATTCCCTGAAGAGGAAAAACCAAACAGAGATCAATGATCTGCTTCCTGTTTATATCCAGAACGCTGTCGGTCTTCAGGTCTGATCACAGAGACACTAAACATCACGAACGAGATAAAATAGGCTCCACAGAATCCCAAAGACCAGAAAATGGTGCAAATGAAATCAGGCGCCACTACCCCGAAGACAACATACGTGTTGTGTTAGCGACCCCCACCCCCGTGTGAAGGTGGCGTGATGTAGCAGACGGGTCATCCTGCAGCTTCCTCTACATGTACGGCTGGAAAACGGTCAGATCTTCATTAACAAGCAGGATAAAGTGTTTCTTGGTGCTACACCGCTGTGACACCTACATGCCCCAAATCAGCTTCTTTCACAGCGATAATGTCAAATTTGGATTTTTGATATGACCTGCATACGAACTTTGTTTTTATGTGTTTACAAAAAGATATCTCTTTGTTAATGATTTCATTTGACAGCCTTGGCATAAAAAATCCCAAATTCATCTGATAAATATAGCCTATAGATTTTATTACAATTATCTGGCGACCCCCTGAAATTATCTTTTGACCCCCGTGTGGGTCCCGACCCCCAGTTTGAAAACCACTGAGTTAGAAGACCAAAAGGATGCAAAACACCCAGAAAGATCCAGAAAAAATAAAAAATGATGAAGCTGAGCACCAGAACCACGAGAAGAAAAACTAATGAAAGAAAAGACCTAAAGAGAGTGGATGGAGTGAAAATGACACGAGGCAGCACTGAATCTAGAAACATCTCTGAGCGCGCGTGTCTGGTTCAGGTGGGGGTCGTGCTGGTCTGCAGGGGGGTCTCGGGTCCTCTCACCTCGTCCCTCAGATAGTCGTAGTGGTGTCCGTCCTGCAGGGACGCAGCCCAGTTCTTCTGCCTCTTCTTCATCGCCCTGTTGAAGACATTCATGGTGCCCCTGCCTGACACAGACCTGGACCCAGCCTGGAGTCTGCAGGAGCAGGAGATCCAGCTCCCTGGAGAGGCTGCAGGACCAGAACCGGCTGTGTGCAGCCTCTGTAGGAGTCGTCCACACACCCTGCTGCTCATGATCCCGCTTTTATCGATCAGAAACAGCCCAACATGTCAGTGTTGTACAAGGCTTCCTGCCCTCCACAATGAATGACCTCAGGACTGGGGAGGGAGGAAACTGTGGAGCTGGATCTGCTGGTCACATGGAAACTGTGGAACTGGATCACAGCTGGGACACTTAACAACTGAGTTTTGTTCCTTTATTCTCCATAAATCAGTTAATTGCACATACAATTTAGAAAATGACATGACAGAAAATATGTTACAAGAACCAACATGATGTCTCCATCACACCACGGCCTCTAAATATTTCCCATATTCATGATGTGAATGCTTTCTGAAGCTGGAATTATTATTCTTTTTCTTTCTCAAAATTATAATAAATATGCTATAACTGACACTTGTCGTTCTTAAAGGTTTCTGATAATGTCTTATAATGTGAAACAATCCTGAAACGCGTACTTTAGTTTTGTGGTAAAAAAATATTACGTGTTTATTGCGTTAGCTAAACAACGTTTCACGCGTTTCACACGGTTTGTCCCGCTCCGGTTGCCGTAACGAAAAAAGGGCGGGGAAGCCAGAAAGGTTACGACAGTTGCATGCTGGGAAAGCACGTGTATGAGGAGGATCTGTGTACAGAAGGTAAAATGTTGTTTTCAGTATGATTTTAGTGTGTTTTAAACCAGTTTTACTGTGTTTTCATTGTGATGAAAACTCGGTGTTATTGTTTTTCCCGCCATTTGCGCGCGTCTTCCCTGTGCGGACATTTTGTTTACGTGTCAGCGTGGTTCAGAGGGCTCCGAAGCCCAGACTGAGCTCCTGTTTCCGGCTCTGCAGGTAATTAAAGGACGGTGTTCCACAGCAGCAGCTGGAGCCGGACTTTAAAACCAGTTTTATTCCTGACACGGAACGGTAAAGGCCAGGTTGTGGTTAAGTAATGTTTCCAGAACTAAAAACAAACAGCTAGATTATAAACCAGAAACCAGAGCTTCTACTTTTATGCCCATTATTAATTACTCCTACAGGTTGTAAAGAGTATAGTTACAGTAACTATAACTTTGAGAACATAATGAAAACCCTGTGTGCTATATTTCCGTTTTTTAAAGAATCTTAAAAAAACTAATAAGCCCTCTGAAAACAGGAAGGTGAGTAGAGATTTAATTATTAAGTGAAGAAATTTGGCACATATAAATATTTATTTTGGTTAGCTCTTAAAACCCCAAGCCTTTTTAAAAATTTATTTATTTAGCTATTTCTGGTTTAGCTGTTGTTGATTTATAGATGAACAAGGTAAGCAGTGATTTCATCAATAAGAAATTATCCATCCAGTCCCAGTAACATCATGATGGGAGGTAAAATGATGTAAAATGAATGTATGAATAGATTTAGCAGCATAAAGGTCGACCAGAAGAAGAAAGCAGAATTTATTACTAACAGAACTTTGTAGAAATAACACACAGATCAACAGAGACCAAACCTTTTCTTATCTCATGGTATTTGATCAAAACCTTAATTAGTAGCTAATTTAAGATGTGAATTTCTTTTGTAACTTTGGATGTTTTACTTCTCCTCTTATTTATTACATTTCTGGGCTTTATGTGTGGGTCCCTGACTTTCTGTCCTGGTTTTAACTCAGCAGGTGAGGCCGTGAGTTCGCCACCATGTCGTCCAGACAGAACCAGGACGGCGACGAGCGCTTCCTCCGGGTCCAGAAGGACCCCAGGTTCTGGGAGATGCCCGACAGGGAGCGCAAAATCAAGATCGACAAGCGCTTCCAGTCCATGTTTCACGACAAGCGCTTCAAGGTGAAGTACACGGTGGACAAGCGAGGACGCCCCATCAACCACACCTCCACCGAGGACCTGAAGCGCTTCTACAACCTGTCCGACTCTGAGGAGGAGGAGGAGAAGGAGAAGGAGGAAGAGGAGAAGGAGGAGGAGAGCAAGAAAGCAGCACAAAGCAAGAAGAAGAAAAAACCAGCGGGAGAAGTGAAGAAAGGGAGGGCAGATGTTAACGAAGAAGGAGTTCGAGTCGTTGAAGAAGGTGAGAAAATAATTTTTTCCTCTGATATCAATGATGAGAAGAAACCTGAACAAACACGCAAACTCGCCGTTTCTAATCTAAATATGACGTTGACGGGAATCGCATAGATCAGGGACAGGACTTTCAGAATTAACGAAGGACGCGTCGTCTCACGATAAAAATCTTTTACTGAGCGCATCGTTGCCGTCATTCGGCCAGTCACAGTCACGATGACATCGTTTTTTCCCGTAGATAATGGCAACTTTTGCCTGCAACATTTCATTGTCTGGAGGTAATTCTTTCCCTCCTTTAACCCTTTAACCTCCACCAGATCTCTTCTACCATCAGCAGCATCTCAGGCGCGGTGGTGTGTAGCTCTGTGGGGTAAATGTGATGGATATTTAACCCTTTAGATGATCTACAGAAGATTTCCAGGCATTTCTATCCGTCCAGGAGGTTTACAATCCAGCCACTAAATGTAGTTTTATTCAGAGACTCTATCTGGTAAATCCACAATGATCCATGATAACAGCATTATTTATTACATTCATCATAAAAACATCACCATCACTACTATGTTGCTAAGAGACCTCTATTTAGACCTGGACATGATGATGAAGCAGCTTCCTGTCAGACTTTCCACCAATCAGAGAGCTTAGATTGACGGTAACGTCCAATCAGGAGCAGCCAAAGATCAACCAGTGAGCAGAAAGTTCTGTGTGTGTGTGAAAAGAAGAAAAATAATGCTCCTCTATGGCTGGAATAAAGCCAAGAAGACGTTTCTGATGCACGGTGGCGCCACAAAGCAGCTGAGCTGGAGTTGGTTTAGTGAGGATAGCAGGTAAATAGTAGCAGGAATAACTGGAAATAACAGGCAGTACCAGATATCAGGAATTCAGATTCAGAGATTAAATCTTTCCTGGCTACCGTAGAAGGATCTGTGACATCACGTGGATCAGCTCTTTAAGGTTTCTGGAGCAGATCATCATCACCGATCCTGGTTGGTTGACATCCATTTTGTTTGGGAGGTGATGGTCAACCAGACGATGACGTGAGTGTTGATGGAAGCTGTCTGTGCCCCAAACTCAGTTTCTGTTTCCTCCACATGATGAAGATGATGAGGAGCAGCCGTCTGCAGATGAAGACTTCGAGCTCTCTGAGGAAGAGGAGGAAGACGAAGAAAGCGACGATGCAGAGGAGGAGAGTGACGAGGCGAGTGGATCTGATGAAGACGAGTCTGGTCTGGACTCTGGAGACGACAGTGACAGTGGGCCGGATCTGGCCCGAGGGAAGGGCAACATTGAGACCAGCTCAGATGAAGACGACGATGATGTGGAAGCCATCCTGAGGAAGGAGGAAGAGGAGATCGAGCATGACTGGGGAGAGCTGTGCAAAGACGCTCCCCGCAGTGACGAGGTGCGACATCTGGAGGGAGGAAGGTGGAAACGTTGATGCTGACGTGTTTTAAGCGTGTTGGTGTTTCAGGTCTCGGCACGCCTGGCGGTCTGCAACATGGACTGGGACCGCATGAAAGCCAAAGACCTGCTGGTGCTGCTGAACTCCTTCGTTCCTGAAGGAGGAGCCGTGCTGTCCGTCAGGGTAGGTGTCATGTTCATGAGCCGAAGGCCTGCGTGGGACATGCATGTGATTCCGAACACGGAGCTTTGCTCCTGTCAGTCACATGTTCCTGTATAACGTCCCCTTCACATTGTGTGTGTGTGTGTGTGTGTGTGTTAACAAGTGGTGTAAACAGATGGAAACAACTAGCTGTTCTGAATCTGAACTTTAATAAAGTTTTTTCCAGCGTCTGTTGTAAAGAAATGATTAAATAAAGTTTTCTGTGTTTTGAATCAAACAGCAGACGACTACTGCAGTTTGTTTGCGAGAGGAAATAACAGCAATGCATGCTGGGTGTTGTGCAGGTCTACCCGTCAGGATTTGGGAAGGAAAGGTTGAAGGTGGAGGAGACCCAGGGACCTCCGGAGCTGAAGGCACTGCCCGATGACTCAGAAGATGACACAGAGGAGGAGAGGTAACCATGGCGACGATGGTGGCGGTCAGAGTTTTTACCTGGACTGGATCATATCTCATCTGTTTTGTTTAAAAACAGCAAATATTAAAGTTTATCCAGGTTCCTGGTCTTAGTGAAGGCTGGATCAGCAGCATTCTGGACTACCTGCAGCTGTCTGGTGGATTCTAGGGAGACCTGTAAGGATCCAGTAGTCTGGTCTGCTAAAGATAAAAACAGAAATCCTGCTGAGTCAGCAGTCCTTCAATCCTCCGGATGCGTTTGAAAGTGCCACCTGGTTGCAAAGGGAGCTAGTCTGGCTTTCCGACCACGTGTTTAGTTTGCAGAGCTTGTGATATTTTCTGCTTTTCTCTGTAGACCCTGCAGCCCATGTGTTTCTTGGATCTGATGGTGTTTGTCCTCGCAGGGTTTATAGAGAAAAGATGCGTGACTACCAGTTCAAACGTCTGAAGTATTTCTACGCCGTGGTGGAGTGCGACTCGGTCAGCACGGCCTCTCGGATCTACGAGGAGTGTGACGGCTACGAGTACGAGAGTAGCTGCTCCGTCCTGGACCTCCGGTACGACGGTGTCTTTCAGCCTGAGCTCCATGTTTGAAGGCGTCCATGTTGCTGAGAGTTTAATCTGTTTTCTTTCCAGCTTCATTCCTGATGATGTGAAGTTTGACGAGGAGCCCAAAGACACGGCGACAGACGTGCACCTGCCAGCGTACACTCCCAAACTCTTCACTTCTTCTGCTAGTGCCACCTCAAAGGTAAGAGTTTTCACACGGCCACATCAAGGCGGGTCTGTGTGGAGCGCCGCCATCATGGCTGTAAGGCGTAGAGCTGGAACGGACTGAAGGTGGAGCCACAGATGAACTGAACTCATCGCTCTAAATGAGACTTGGATAGTTGGATGGGTTGGGTTTTTACTTGTAACTGGTGAAAGTTTTCTTTTTTCTACAAGTCTTAAGTTCTTCCTCTGATGGCAGGCAGCAGCTGTTAGTGGTAGAGTCAGACCAGCTCACTGGATGTGCTGGGAAGATAGAAGAACAAGTGTCTGTATGTTCTTTCATCTGGAGTCAGAGCTGCATGTCCTTCTGTCTGCATGTCTGTCTGTATGTCTGTCTGCATGTCTGTCTGCGTGTCCTTCTGTCTGCGTGTCCTTCTGTCTGCGTGTCCCTCTGACTGCGTGTCCGTCTGTCTGCGTGTCCTTCTGTCTGCGTGTCCTTCTGTCTGCGTGTCCTTCTGTCTGCGTGTCCCTCTGTCTGCGTGTCCGTGTCCTGTGTCCAGCATGAATGAGCCTTATGATGGAGACCTGCTGTTTTCCAGCGCTGCTTGGCAGTCGGTCGGTCTGTCTGCGTGTCCGTCTGTCTGCGTGTCCCTCTGACTGCGTGTCCCTCTGACTGCGTGTCCCTCTGTCTGCGTGTCCCTCTGACTGCGTGTCCCTCTGTCTGCGTGTCCCTCTGACTGCGTGTCCGTCTGTCTGCATGTCTGTCTGCATGTCCTTCTGTCTGTATGTCTGTCTGCATGTCTGTCTGCATGTCCTTCTGTCTGCATGTCTGTCTGCATGTCCTTCTGTCTGCATGTCTGTCTGCATGTCCTTCTGTCTTACATGTCTGTCTGCATGTCCTTCTGTCTGCCTGTCCTTCTGTCTGCATGTCCTTCTGTCTGCCTGTCCTTCTGTCTGCATGTCCTTCTGTCTGCGTGTCCCTCTGTCTGCGTGTCCTTCTGTCTGCGTGTCCCTCTGTCAGCGTGTCCGTCTGTCTGCGTGTCCCTCTGTCTGCGTGTCCCTCTGTCTGCGTGTCCCTCTGACTGCGTGTCCCTCTGTCTGCGTGTCCCTCTGTCAGCGTGTCCGTCTGACTGCGTGTCCCTCTGTCTGCGTGTCCGTCTGACTGCGTGTCCCTCTGTCTGCGTGTCCCTCTGACTGCGTGTCCCTCTGACTGCGTGTCCCTCTGTCAGCGTGTCCCTCTGTCAGCGTGTCCGTCTGTCTGCGTGTCCCTTTGACTGCGTGTCCCTCTGACTGCGTGTCCCTCTGTCTGCGTGTCCCTCTGTCAGCGTGTCCCTCTGTCAGCGTGTCCGTCTGTCTGCGTGTCCCTCTGTCTGCGTGTCCCTCTGTCAGCGTGTCCGTCTGTCTGCGTGTCCCTCTGTCTGCGTGTCCGTCTGTCTGCGTGTCCCTCTGTCTGCGTGTCCCTCTGACTGCGTGTCCCTCTGACTGCGTGTCCCTCTGTCAGCGTGTCCCTCTGTCTGCGTGTCCCTCTGACTGCGTGTCCCTCTGTCAGCGTGTCCCTCTGTCTGCGTGTCCCTCTGTCTGCGTGTCCCTCTGACTGCGTGTCCCTCTGACTGCGTGTCCCTCTGTCTGCGTGTCCCTCTGACTGCGTGTCCGTCTGTCTGCGTGTCCGTCTGTCTGCGTGTCCCTCTGACTGCGTGTCCCTCTGACTGCGTGTCCCTCTGTCAGCGTGTCCGTCTGTCTGCGTGTCCCTCTGTCTGCGTGTCCCTCTGTCTGCGTGTCCCTCTGTCTGCGTGTCCCTCTGTCTGCGTGTCCCTCTGTCAGCGTGTCCCTCTGTCAGCGTGTCCGTCTGTCTGCGTGTCCCTCTGACTGCGTGTCCCTCTGACTGCGTGTCCGTCTGTCTGCGTGTCCCTCTGTCTGCGTGTCCGTCTGTCTGCGTGTCCCTCTGACTGCGTGTCCCTCTGTCAGCGTGTCCGTCTGTCTGCGTGTCCCTCTGTCTGCGTGTCCCTCTGACTGCGTGTCCCTCTGACTGCGTGTCCGTCTGTCTGCGTGTCCCTCTGTCTGCGTGTCCCTCTGTCTGCGTGTCCCTCTGACTGCGTGTCCCTCTGACTGCGTGTCCGTCTGTCTGCGTGTCCGTCTGTCTGCGTGTCCCTCTGACTGCGTGTCCGTCTGTCTGCGTGTCCCTCTGTCTGCGTGTCCCTCTGACTGCGTGTCCCTCTGACTGCGTGTCCCTCTGTCAGCGTGTCCGTCTGTCAGCGTGTCCCTCTGTCTGCGTGTCCCTCTGTCTGCGTGTCCCTCTGTCAGCGTGTCTGTCTGTCTGCGTGTCCCTCTGTCTGTGTGTCCCTTTGACTGCGTGTCCCTCTGTCTGCGTGTCCCTCTGACTGCGTGTCCCTCTGTCAGCGTGTCCGTCTGTCAGCGTGTCCCTCTGTCTGCGTGTCCCTCTGTCTGCGTGTCCCTCTGTCTGCGTGTCCCTCTGTCAGCGTGTCTGTCTGTCTGCGTGTCCCTCTGTCTGTGTGTCCCTCTGTCTGCGTGTCCCTCTGTCTGCGTGTCCCTCTGTCTGCGTGTCCGTGTCCTGTGTCCAGCATGAATGAGCCTTATGATGGAGACCTGCTGTTTTCCAGCGCTGCTTGGCAGTCGGTCGGTCTGTCTGCGTGTCCGTCTGTCTGCGTGTCCCTCTGACTGCGTGTCCCTCTGACTGCGTGTCCCTCTGTCTGCGTGTCCCTCTGACTGCGTGTCCCTCTGTCTGCGTGTCCCTCTGACTGCGTGTCCGTCTGTCTGCATGTCTGTCTGCATGTCCTTCTGTCTGTATGTCTGTCTGCATGTCTGTCTGCATGTCCTTCTGTCTGCATGTCTGTCTGCATGTCCTTCTGTCTGCATGTCTGTCTGCATGTCCTTCTGTCTTACATGTCTGTCTGCATGTCCTTCTGTCTGCCTGTCCTTCTGTCTGCATGTCCTTCTGTCTGCCTGTCCTTCTGTCTGCATGTCCTTCTGTCTGCGTGTCCCTCTGTCTGCGTGTCCTTCTGTCTGCGTGTCCCTCTGTCAGCGTGTCCGTCTGTCTGCGTGTCCCTCTGTCTGCGTGTCCCTCTGTCTGCGTGTCCCTCTGTCTGCGTGTCCCTCTGTCAGCGTGTCCGTCTGACTGCGTGTCCCTCTGTCTGCGTGTCCGTCTGACTGCGTGTCCCTCTGTCTGCGTGTCCCTCTGACTGCGTGTCCCTCTGACTGCGTGTCCCTCTGTCAGCGTGTCCCTCTGTCAGCGTGTCCGTCTGTCTGCGTGTCCCTTTGACTGCGTGTCCCTCTGACTGCGTGTCCCTCTGTCTGCGTGTCCCTCTGTCAGCGTGTCCCTCTGTCAGCGTGTCCGTCTGTCTGCGTGTCCCTCTGTCTGCGTGTCCCTCTGTCAGCGTGTCCGTCTGTCTGCGTGTCCCTCTGTCTGCGTGTCCGTCTGTCTGCGTGTCCCTCTGTCTGCGTGTCCCTCTGACTGCGTGTCCCTCTGACTGCGTGTCCCTCTGTCAGCGTGTCCCTCTGTCTGCGTGTCCCTCTGACTGCGTGTCCCTCTGTCAGCGTGTCCCTCTGTCTGCGTGTCCCTCTGTCTGCGTGTCCCTCTGACTGCGTGTCCCTCTGACTGCGTGTCCCTCTGTCTGCGTGTCCCTCTGACTGCGTGTCCGTCTGTCTGCGTGTCCGTCTGTCTGCGTGTCCCTCTGACTGCGTGTCCCTCTGACTGCGTGTCCCTCTGTCAGCGTGTCCGTCTGTCTGCGTGTCCCTCTGTCTGCGTGTCCCTCTGTCTGCGTGTCCCTCTGTCAGCGTGTCCCTCTGTCTGCGTGTCCCTCTGTCAGCGTGTCCCTCTGTCAGCGTGTCCGTCTGTCTGCGTGTCCCTCTGACTGCGTGTCCCTCTGACTGCGTGTCCGTCTGTCTGCGTGTCCCTCTGTCTGCGTGTCCGTCTGTCTGCGTGTCCCTCTGACTGCGTGTCCCTCTGTCAGCGTGTCCGTCTGTCTGCGTGTCCCTCTGTCTGCGTGTCCCTCTGACTGCGTGTCCCTCTGACTGCGTGTCCGTCTGTCTGCGTGTCCCTCTGACTGCGTGTCCCTCTGACTGCGTGTCCCTCTGTCAGCGTGTCCCTCTGTCAGCGTGTCCCTCTGTCAGCGTGTCCATCTGTCTGCGTGTCCCTCTGTCTGCGTGTCCGTCTGACTGCGTGTCCCTCTGTCTGCGTGTCCCTCTGACTGCGTGTCCCTCTGACTGCGTGTCCCTCTGTCAGCGTGTCCCTCTGTCAGCGTGTCCGTCTGTCTGCGTGTCCCTTTGACTGCGTGTCCCTCTGACTGCGTGTCCCTCTGTCTGCGTGTCCCTCTGTCAGCGTGTCCCTCTGTCAGCGTGTCCGTCTGTCTGCGTGTCCCTCTGTCTGCGTGTCCCTCTGTCAGCGTGTCCGTCTGTCTGCGTGTCCCTCTGTCTGCGTGTCCGTCTGTCTGCGTGTCCCTCTGTCTGCGTGTCCCTCTGACTGCGTGTCCCTCTGACTGCGTGTCCCTCTGTCAGCGTGTCCCTCTGTCTGCGTGTCCCTCTGACTGCGTGTCCCTCTGTCAGCGTGTCCCTCTGTCTGCGTGTCCCTCTGTTTGCGTGTCCCTCTGACTGCGTGTCCCTCTGACTGCGTGTCCCTCTGTCTGCGTGTCCCTCTGACTGCGTGTCCGTCTGTCTGCGTGTCCGTCTGTCTGCGTGTCCCTCTGACTGCGTGTCCCTCTGACTGCGTGTCCCTCTGTCAGCGTGTCCGTCTGTCTGCGTGTCCCTCTGTCTGCGTGTCCCTCTGTCTGCGTGTCCCTCTGTCAGCGTGTCCCTCTGTCTGCGTGTCCCTCTGTCAGCGTGTCCCTCTGTCAGCGTGTCCGTCTGTCTGCGTGTCCCTCTGACTGCGTGTCCCTCTGACTGCGTGTCCGTCTGTCTGCGTGTCCCTCTGTCTGCGTGTCCGTCTGTCTGCGTGTCCCTCTGACTGCGTGTCCCTCTGTCAGCGTGTCCGTCTGTCTGCGTGTCCCTCTGTCTGCGTGTCCCTCTGACTGCGTGTCCGTCTGTCTGCGTGTCCCTCTGTCTGCGTGTCCCTCTGTCTGCGTGTCCCTCTGACTGCGTGTCCCTCTGACTGCGTGTCCGTCTGTCTGCGTGTCCGTCTGTCTGCGTGTCCCTCTGACTGCGTGTCCGTCTGTCTGCGTGTCCCTCTGTCTGCGTGTCCCTCTGTCTGCGTGTCCCTCTGACTGCGTGTCCCTCTGACTGCGTGTCCCTCTGTCAGCGTGTCCGTCTGTCAGCGTGTCCCTCTGTCTGCGTGTCCCTCTGTCTGCGTGTCCCTCTGTCAGCGTGTCTGTCTGTCTGCGTGTCCCTCTGTCTGTGTGTCCCTCTGACTGCGTGTCCCTCTGTCTGCGTGTCCCTCTGACTGCGTGTCCCTCTGTCTGCGTGTCCGTGTCCTGCGTCCAGCATGAATGAGCCTTATGATGGAGACCTGCTGTTTTCCAGCGCTGCTCGGCAGTCGGTCGGTCTGTCTGTACTTCCAACACCAAATGTGGAAGAAATTATTCTTCGTTACCAGATGAGTGAGAGTCTTGAGCCAAACGGTCTTTCTACCTTTCATTAAGCTGGTTTATCAGGGAGCAAATGAACAGGCTTGATTGTCTCTACTTCTCAGCACTGACCTGGTTCTCATCAGACAGATTAAGAGACAGTAACACAACAATCACGTCTCAGTGCATCATGTAAACAGAACAGAAAGCTTTATGATTAGAAAATGATCAACCACAACACTTTGAAACTATGACGAGAACCCAGCCCAAACATACATTTAACATGTCCTACAGAAGCTCTGAAGTGGTTCTGCACCTACAAACACACACAAGCTAACAGCATGTTCTGCATGTTGCACCAAACCCTGGGAAGAGTTTGCAGTCCTGCACTTTCAGATGCTTCACTGGTTGTTTTTACATTCTGTTTGGTGGCTGCAAAGCTTCAGTCCAGTGGAAATGATGGACATAAATCTTCAACACCTGGATCTTCTTCAAACCTTAACGGACATGGACGTGTTAGACAAACTTAATAAGACAAACTTCCTCCACTGGCTTCTGAAGGGTTATATTTAAAGATTATACCCCTTCAGCCTTTTTAAAGGGACATTCATTTTTAACTTGCGGCGTTATCTCTGCTTTAAGTTTCAACATGAAAATGTTTTACTTTTAAAGAACATTATCAGGTTTTCTCAGTGATTCCCGGAACGACTGCTGATCCAGCATCATCTTCATCATCTTCATCCTGCCTGTGCTGGGAGATGTCTCCAAACAGTAAAGTCTATTCATCTCTTGTTCTCTCTCTTTCTCTTCCTCTGATAACGTCTTCTTGTGTTTCTTTGCTGAATCGGCCACAGTGTGTGTTCAGAACTGCCGGTGTGTTTTTAACCCTGGCCAGCGTGTGTGTGTGTGTGTGTGTGTAAAGCCAAACTTCCTGCAGCTGCAGCGTCCTGGAAGAATCAGCTGTGTAGTTCGGTTTCTCAGCCTCAGGACGCTGCAGGTAGTAGCCGTCACCGTGCCATCAAACAAGTTTCATGGTTGGAAAGTTACGTAATGCAGCATTAAATTCTTTGACTTAAATTAAGAGGGTCCGCATGTCTCCACTTCCACCCTCTGATAAAGACAATTAACCTTAAATGTGACTTTACAATGTCTGGATGCAAACTGCAGGTTAGGTCACAGGAAGGTTTCATGAACATGGAGAAGACGTGTAAATTGCAAACAACATTGAAAACATATCCTAATGTCCCTAGATTTAAAAACACACACTGAACCGGTTCAGTCCACGCTGAGCCGGTTCAGTCCGCGCTGAGCCGGTTCATCAAACATAAATGAACAGGAGAGATGATCAGAGGAGCTGAGTTTATACCAGAGTTATTGGGATGGGGACTGAAGTATGGCCGGAGTTTATCAGTGAAGTGGCAGCCAGTAAAGGAGTAGATCAGAGTTTCCGCATTATAAAAGGAGACCAGACCCTGCTTGTAGTCCACAAACACCCCCACCTTCTCAGGAAGGGACTGAAGACGGAGACTGACAGGAGGACCAGCATTAGCTTTGTATTCAGTTTTGTTTGTCAGACATAAAGTCCAGAAACCAAACCGAGGACTCAGTGTGATCTTCCCCTTCCTGTTGATGGAATCTTTGACCACTCCTAAAGTCCAGTCGGTTTTTCCTTGAACCTGAACCTCAAAGTAAAACCTGCCTGAAGAGAAACTCTGCTTCCCCAACACACTGGGACACTCAGAAAATCTCTCTGGATTATCTGGAAGCTTCCTCTTCACACTTTGGTGTTTGGCTTGTTTTCCATCGTCAGACAGGATGATGTGGGGGTGTGCTGTGTCAGGATCCAGAGTCACATCCACTGCGTACTTCTGAATCCTGTTGGATTCAAACAGCTTCTTCATCTCGTTCCAGAGCTTCTCCTCCAGCTGAGCCACAGCTTTCACCGCCATCCCCTCAAAGGACGGTGGACAGACTTGGACCTCTGTCCAGTCCTTGGAGGCTGGAGCAGCTTTCAGGGACGAGAAGCTTTGGAGGAAGTGGAGGTGGGCTACTGGGCTTGATAGCTGCTTCATCTCCGAGCTCCTCTTTATCAGCTCAGAGATTTCCTGTTCCAGGTTTGTGATGAAGGCTTCACCCTGTTTTTCTGTGGCTTTCTGTTTGGCTTGGATCTCCTCTACGAGCTGGTCCAGGCCTCTCTGAACGGACTTAACCAGAGAAGTGAAGACCTGAACACCTTCTGCTGTCTCTCTGTCTGCAGCATCTTTACTGATCTTCACCGACTCTTTCAGCTCTTCAATCTTCAGTCGTCTCTTCTGGATCATTTGCTGGATTCCAGCCTCTGTCTTCCCCAGCTCTGCCTTCTTTCCTTCATATTCTTCTCTCAGAGGAACAAACTCATGAGTCTTGTGGTCTAAAACAGAGCAGAGCGAGCAGACACATGTCTGGTCGGTCCTACAGAACAGCTCCAGAGGTTTATCGTGCTTTGCACACAGCATTTCCTCCAGGTTCTCCACAGGCTCCATCAGCTGATGTCTTTTCAGACGTGAAGCTGTCAGATGAGGCTCCAGGTGAGTCTGACAGTAGGAGGTCAGACACACCAGGCAGGACTTCAGGGCCTTCAGTTTGGTTCCAGTGCAGACGTCACAGGGAACTTCTCCTGGTTTGGCGGCTTGTTGCTCTGAGCTGCTGCTGCTGGCTTCCTGCTGAGCTTCACGTCTGAACTGAGCAACCATCTCAGACAGCAAAGTGTTGACTTGCAGCTGAGGTTTGGCATTAAAACTCGTCTCACACATCGGACACCGGCGTGGATTAACATCCCAGTGCTGATTGATGCAGTTTTTGCAGAAGTTGTGTCCACATGATGTGGTGACAGGATTAGTGAACACATCCAGACAGATGGAGCACAGAAACTGATCCTCAGATGGACGACTGCTGCCAGCAGACATGTCTTCAGCCTGCGGGAGAACAAGAAGAGGCAAAGTTTGGTCACCACAGCCTTGAACAAGTGCGCTTAACAACCTTGTGACTTAGCAGACAGCTAGCGCATCACTGGCCACGGCTACAAGACGATGCACCACCAGAGGGCACCAATAGCCACCAAATCTTGTGGTCTGGCTCTCTATGATATTACAATGCCCTGAACTTAAAAAGTGAAGTGCCCAAGAAGTTTAATTTCTTGTTAAGTAATGTGATGTGTTTTGTGTGAAATAAAATGCAGGAAACCACATGAGTAAGTAGCCACTCTGGCTTGGATGATTACTGGGGTTTAGGGTGCATCAACAAGACATTCATGGACCGGAGCAGAGATTATTACCCTGTTGTTGTGCTACTAGCGAGCCAAGAGAAGGGGTATGTAGGATGAGTGATAGATCGTTACTTAAATCTAAATACCTAAACTAAGAAGGAAACTACTTCTTACTCAGGGTTCATATGACATGGACCCTCAACACTTCAAGCTGGTCAAAGAAGCCCAACGACTATTTCTCCAAAGGAAGCTAAAACGAGCACAGCTGTAGTATCCGCCTTGCTAACCTAAGCAGAAGAACAAGTGACCTGTGAAGGAAGATCATGGATAAACTGGATGCCTGGACTCTTTCACTAAGAAACAGAGAACCTTCTCAAAGTCTGCTAGATCAGAAACCAACCCTGGTCCTCAAGGCCCACTTTCCTGCAGGTTATAGATGTTTCCCCGGCCTTGAGGACCAGGGCTGGGGACTTCTGTGCTAGAAGAGTTGATTCCAGCACTACATGTGAACCCCAGCTAAACGGCTGCCATGGTTATGACATCTTAATTTGAGACTATTTTTCCTACAGGGAGGAAACTCTAGGGCAGGTGCACTGCTAATTGGGTGGTGGCCAAGGACGGGAACCTTGGAGGTCCCATCTAGGGGCCAAAAATGATAAATAAAATCTATTGAGGTGTTTTCTACTCTGTTTCTAGAGGGACTGCTGCGTGAGGCACCCCAGCCACAGGGTTCATTTCATGGTTTAAAAGCAGGGTAACTTATTTCAACACGACACCGGGCCTTCAGTGAGTGGGATGTGGGAGGGGCCTACAGCACAAGAACACAAGATAAGAACGATACGATATTGCACACGATACTCGGTTACAGGCGCTAGCGTCAGCGACATGGAATGTCACCTCTGTGTGGGAAGGGCACCCCATGTTGAGCGTTACCGGTGGGAACACATAGTCAGGCTCACGTTGACTCAAGGTTTGGGCTCTGGAAACGGTCTCCTCGAGAAGGGTTGGCCTCTCCTCCGCTCTGGAGTTGCTCCCATTAAGGCCTGAGTGGGTGTGGGCATATTTGTTATGGGCAAATCATCATACAGCGTGAACTGGGTGGAACAGCTCAGGATTAATGGCTTCTGTTGAAGCAGTGATAAGCTGGGCACAGTCCAAACTAAATAAATGTCCTCACTGCAGCTTACTGTCCATATATTTAGGGAGGGGCCGATACTAGCATCGGAAATACTCACCGATCCTAGCAGAAATCAGGGGATCGGTATCTGCGAGTATTTCTGTCTAAACACCATCCGTTACCATGGAAACGGAATCCACACACAGGAAGTTACGCAGTCTTGCGTGACGTTGTTGGGAGCTGGTAGGCGGGAAGCAGCTGCATGAGTCACTGTTGGTCTAACATTTAGCATTAGTGGTATGTTAGTAATTTGCCGTCTTTACTCTTAGCGACATGCCTCATGCAGGGCGGAAGTTTCCAGAGGCGACACGAACGCTGCAGATTTACCAGCAGAGACTTTATCAGCACTTTGGTTGGAATCACGTGAAAGAGCAGGAGTTTGTTGCTGTAAAGGAAAAGGAAGGAAGCCAGAAAGCCGCCGCAATAACAGACATCTTAGAATTTATTGTCCTGGATTAACAGCTGTTCTTTGTGGAAAAGGTTCCCGTGGTTCGTCTTATTTTTAACCTAAAGTATTGTTACTGGACGCGCTAGCATTAGCAAAACTTTATCAGTCTCCTGTCCATCAGATCCACGTCGCGGAAGAACGAAACAGAATTTATAGAGCTCTTAATAAAATAACACTGGTATCAGATCCGTACTCGGTATCGGCAGATACCTAAACCCCAGGTAAAAAAAACGTCTCTAGACACGATCATCAAAAGCAAGAAGAGCAGAACGGATTCTGTTTCCATCCAGCAAGCAGGGCTGTGATGCTGCAGCATGTGAGGCATCCTGTAAATGTAGTTCTTCATAAATAAGGAGGATAACGTGGTTTTTGGTGGGTTGGATTCACTGCTGTGACAGGGCTCCTACAGGACTAAAAGCAGGTTTTCTTGCAGCGTTAATGCAAAATACCTTTTTTTAAATATCTTCTGTAATAATGTTGAACTTTGATGTAAAAAATTCTAACTGTAAGTCTCAATAATCATCAGAATATTGTTGGGTGTAAATATGGTTTTGGGTGGATCCGTTTGTCCTACATGATAAAAATAAACTCATTTCACTGAAATTCCAAATTCAGATTTTTAATATCGGAGTAAAAACTTTGTTCTTTATTTGTTAATGACTTAACAAATGAACACTCAGCAGATTCACGCGTTGGTTTTACAGCCCTGTTTTTATATTACTGCTTCCCTCCACCTCTGACATGGTTTTAACTGTAATTAAAAAAGCAGCAGCCAATAAACGAAGGACAATTTCACGGCAAGAACCTTAATTTAGAGGATTTTCCTGCAGGTTTTGTTTGATTAAAATCAACTCTTGATTTCTCTGTTTCTATGCTGTCATGCACGTCTTGGCGTGCCCCCAACGAACGGACCAGAACTGCTCAGACTGGTGGGTCTGAACTCATTAAACACACCTGCTGCGGTGAAAATGAAAGCAGCACCGACCGCAGAAAACACACTGGACCTGGTTCTTCCATCTCCAGCTCACCTCCTCCTCCTACATGTAGATTAGTAGCTCATTAGTTTCGTTACCGCGTCTCTTGGTTGAAACACGGAAACTCCCGACATTTTGACCCTGTTCTGTCATGTGACTGCAGCTCATTCATTTTCAAAGGTTTTCTGTTGAATCAGATATGTCAGAGAAGTTGTCCAGTCAGGACGTGTTCATACCGAGTTTGATCAGAAATCTGTTGATCTGATAAAAGAAAATACTGATCAAAGTAAAACCAGGTCTGGATTCTGTACTGATCCAGAACAATAAGTGACGAAACCTCCTGAAACAGCACAAACAGGATCATCTGAACTCACCCGTGTTGTTTAGGAAAGGCCTGTGTCGTTTTATCTGGGCTGCACAGCCAGCAGCCTGTTTTATCTCTACAGCGCTGGAATGTGGTGTTTCCTGGTTTACAGCTCTTTTATTGGCAGTTTGGGTTCCTTTCTATGTCAGACACGGAAATAACACAAGTTAAGACAGAAACAAGCCCTGCCCAGCATGACGTCCTGATGCTGACACTTTAAAAGCCTCTTCAGGACCACGACTCATGATAATTAGTGTTATTGTTTACGTTGTATTGTAACGTGGTGTAGCGGTCATCACCACGGCCTCACTGGCTCGAGCCTGGAGGAGGTTGGACCAGAGTTCGCGTGTTCTCCCCGTGTATGTGGGTTCTCTCCGGGTTCTCAGGTTCGAAGTTAGGTTAACTGGTCTCTCTGAATTCTCCCGAGAAGTGGGCGTGAATGGTTGTTTGTCTCTCTGTTGGAGCTGCGATGGACTGGCGACCTGTCCAGGTGTACCTGCCTCTCACCTGTTGACTGCTGGGATAGACTCCAGCTTCCCCGGGACCTGAAATTGGACGAAGCTGGACAGAGAATGTTTATTTTTAAATGACAGAATTAACAAAACTAGATCTGACAAGAGGGCGGAAAATAAAAGAGAATAAACCGAAGAGAAAAAGAGTGAAAAGAAGAAAAAACAGACAAGGATACAGCAAACAGAAAGTAACAGCATCAGCTGTTTAGTCCGAACAGGAAGAACCAGACAAGCAGCTGCTGCACCTGGAAGGAAACGGAAACCACCTGCAACAAGTGGACAATCATCAGGAGCACCTGAAAAAGACAAACAAGCTGGAAAACTATGAATCACTGCAACAGAAAGAAAAACCTGAACATGACTGTAGCTGTTGGTGATTAAACCCACAGGACCACACAGTGACCCAGCAGGTTTATAAATGTGGGGTAAAATAACAGGAGTGAATAGCGATTAGTGATGTGACCGGGTCTCTGCAAAGATCAGAGGTACTCCAGTTGACTCCCAAGACCCGGGACACCAGCCACCACACCAGAGCGCAATCAGCTGAATTCATTTAATTTTGTAAATTCATCCACTTTTACATCTCAGGCTGCGACTCAGTTCAACAACAACTGAGGTACCAGATATTCCATCCTGTTCTTTAACCTGATCAGATTTTAACTACGTTAACTAAGAAAAGTTCAGGACTCCTGGAAAATAAGGAAATTGACTCTTACACACTCCAGTCCACTTATCAGCTCCACCTGTTCAGTTTCCTGTTAAGCAGCCAATCACACGGCAGCATGACTTACTGAAGTACAAACTGAGCATCAGAATGAGGAAGAAAGAGGATTTAAGAGACTTTGAACGTGGTTGCTGGTCTGAGTATTTACTGGGATTTCCACCCACAACCATCTCTAGGGTTTCCAGAGATGGTCTGAAGAAGAGAAAACATCCAGAGCAGCAAGTGTCTGGACCAGGATGCAGCAGAAGACACACCGGGTGCCTCCTGCCAGCTAAGAACAGGAAACTGAGGCTACAATTCACACACACTCACCAACACTGGACAATAGAAGATGGAGAAACGTTGCTGGTCTGATGAGTCTCCATTTCAGCTCCACATTCAGATGCTCGGCTCAGAATCTGCTGCAAACATCATGAAAACATGGATCCATCCTGCCTTGGATCAACGCTTCAGGCTGCTGCTGGTGTAATGGTGGGGGGAGGTTTTCTTGGCCCACTTTGGGTCCCTTAGTACCAACGTGGCCTGGTTTAACCAGCACAGCCTACCTGAGTATTGTTGCTGACCATGTCCATCCCTTTATGACCACAGTGGAGCATCTTCTGATGCTACTTCCAGCAGGATAATGCACCATGTCACAAAGCTCAGATCATCTCCACCTGCTTTCTAGAACATGACGATGAGTTCACTGGACTCCAACGGCCTCCACAGCCACCAGATCTCAGTCCAGTAGAGCAGCTTTGGGATGTGGTGGAACGGGAGATTCTCATCATGGATGCAGCCGACAAACCTGCAGCAACTGTGTGATGCTGTCATGTTAATATGGAGAAAACCTCTGAGGGAGGTTTCCACCACCTGCTTCATCTATCACACCAGGATTAAAAAGGTCTGACCCGGTACTAGAAGGTGGACCCGATGAAGAGGAGGACCCGGTACTAGAAGGTGGACCCGATGAAGAGGACGACCCGGTACTAGAAGGTGGACCCGATGAAGAGGACGACCCAGTACTAGAAGGTGGACCCGATGAAGAGGAGGACCCGGTACTAGAAGGTGGACCTGTTTGGATGTTTATTGTATTATTATTCTCTGTTCCATGTAGCCTCCAGGTTGTGCTGAGAGCTACTTTCTTCCAGCTATAAAGGTTCCTCCTTATTTTCTTGATATTTTTCCAATTTCTGAACTTTATCTGCACCACACACCTGAACAGTTTAACCAAACGAGATGAGGAAGAAGACAGTGAGATTGGGCTCAGTCTCAGGGTCAGATGCTGTTTTTTTGGTTTTAGTTATTTTATGTTCAGCTCTTTGTTGAGTGGCTGCTGTCGTAAAGTGCTTTTATAAATAAAGTTGGCTTGGAGTTGTCGGAGTAAAGATCTGACCCAGTCTTCATGTGTTTGTGTTGAACCAATCAGGTGCAGCTGACCTGGGATGAGACGGACCACGAGCGCGTGACTGCCATGAACAGGAAGTTCAACAAAAACGAGCTGCTGGACATGGACTTTAAAGCTTACCTGGCCTCCTCCAGTGACGAAGAGGAGGATGAAGAGCAGCAGAGTGGAGATGAAGGTGAGAAATGTGAAGCTGACTGCTGCTGTTTTGAGGTGAAAACACACTGAGGTGTTGTGCTGTGTTTGTGTTGGACAGAAGAACCTGTCGGGCAGGTGCAGAAGAAACCGCCCGAGGAAGAAGAGAAGAAGAAGAAAAGTGAGGAGCAGATCTCCAAGTACAGGGAGCTGCTGAAAGGCATCCAGGAGAAGGAGAAGAAGCTGCAGGAGGACAAAGACATGGAGATGGAGATCACCTGGGTTCCAGGTACGAGGAGACATCTTTAACTCTTTCCTCTTATATTTATAAGACATTTAAAGGTGGATTTGCATATTTAAAAGTCACCTGACACATTAAATGGTTCCTTAAACCAAACCATCTGGGAAGGAACGGGCCAGAAGAGCATGGCCACTTTAAACACATCCCAGCAGCGGGATGATGATGCTGGGATTGGCTGATTGGTCTGAACGGATGTGATGTTGCTGCAGAGCTCCAGGTTTTGCTCATTTCATTGTATTTACGTCTGAGCTCTGGTGTTTCTCTGATCTCTGCACTGACCTGATCCAGTGACCTTACAGCAGTGGTTCCCAAACTTTTTTCCCCTTTTCATTCACACCGTGAAGTCCTGGTCCAGACCCAGCATTGGCACAACAAAAAAAGTAAACGTTTTATCTAGCCTAGCTGGGCCTCACTGTCATAACTCTGTCCCCCCAATGGGCCAGGGCCCTCAGTTTGGGAAACACTGCCTTGCAGGCTGAAGTCAAAGGTTCAAATAAAAAGCTGAGTGTACATAAAAGTAAAGCTCAGCCTTCAGATGGTTGAACGTCCTTTTTTTTCCTGCATTAATACCAGATATCCTTTCTCTGTAGTCTCTAAACTACAGGAAGTAGTCTTTACAGGCTTCCAGAAATCAGCCAGTCAGATGCAGCGGGCCTTAAAGAGACAGAACGTTATTTTGTTCTTCATTAGTTAATACAGTGATTATCCTCAGAGGACAGGATTTAAATATGATTTATTTCTACTCATCAACTGGGAAAGTTTATATTATTTTTATTTTGATATTTTCTCAGTTGCTCCACATATCTGATCTTATCTTCTGGTCCAGTTCTGTCAGTTTAATTCAGAATAACTCTGATTTATTACAATCCTGAAAAGTGTGGCTGACTTTCTGGGAAAACGTGTTTGTTTTCTGCTGGTTAAACTGGAGCCACGAGGAGAAAAAGTCAGAAATAAAACGTCTTTAGTTCTGCTAAAACATTCAGGAGAGAAACCGTTTTGTTCCACAGACGTAGAAAGAAGCGTTGAGTTTAGTTTGTATGTAAATAATACAGCATACGCTGTGTTTAGGTAGAAGACTTATAACTAATCATTGCACTGGAGCAGCTGCAGCTGTTTCTTGTCTGCTGGTGTGTTGGAGGGTGTGGTCGTAAAAACCGTCTGAATTTTCTCCACATTCAGGTCTGAAGGAAACGACGGAGCAGCTGGTGAAGAAAAAGCTGGAGGGGAAGGACAAGCTGACGCCATGGGAGGAGTATCTGCAGAAGAAGAAGAAGAAGAAAAGTGATCGAAAGCAGGTGAGAAGGACGTCGCGGTTTAGGGATGGAACTGATAGGGTTTTATTAGTATCAATGCCATCATCAGTTCTGTTGTTGATCTGGTTCTTTATTGATTTCTTTATTAATTCCTGACCCGTCCGTCCAATTCAGGTTTGTGGGGAAGCTGGAGTCTATCCCAGCAATCAGTAGGTACACCTGGACAGGTGTCCTTCGTCTGACCCACTTTACTACAAAGAAACGCGTATCTACAACACGAAATTACGGGGTCAAAAAAAATAGTCTGACTATTTAAAATCTAAACAGAGTAAAATTTGAGTTTGAATCTTTGTCAACTCCACACAAACTATGTAAAGAAAATGATTCAGATCAGTAACGTCTTCTGACAGAAGCCAGAGCTGCAGATCTGCTTCAGGTGAGCTAGCTGCTAATTTACCGAGCGGCTAACGGCTAACGGCCTCCCGACAGACAGCAGGAAGGTTTCCACCAGTGAAAACCTGAATAGTGGTGAGCTCTCCGGCATCTCCAGAAAGCAGGAAGCTGTGACAACTGGATTGAAACTAGATTAAGCTGCGTATCAGGCAGAGTACTCCACCCACGTAACGGAGCAGAGTAGTGATTAGGCTGCGTACTCCTCTATGGCAACCCAAAGGGGCCATAATTCGCCACTATATTTGGCGAATATGTTTAGTGGTAAAAAAACAGCGTAAAATACGCAGTTTTTTAAAGCTGCGGTAAAGGCTGAAAATTACAACGTTTTTGGTGGTCATTAAACGTGGTTCAATGAACTCGCGTGAAAAGCGCCGTTTTGTTGTATTATAATTATCCCAGCCCCTTTTTTGTACAGCCAGTAAAATTGAACCATGATACTCCAGTCAGTAAAGAATAAGAGCAGACCCTCCAGTTCATCACTGACCTCTGCTGAAGGATCGTCTGCATTGTTCCAGTAACGCTGTGGTCTGCTTGTCTGCTTACAAGTCATATTCAGATGTTTTATCTTTTCTAAAGAGAAAGAAAGAAAGAAAAAAGGAAATTCTTTCTTCACAGATGTCGACATACATACATTATTGTCTGAAACCACACTGAGCACCAACCTATTGATTGCAATGAGACAGACTAAATTAATAGTGGCAAATTACGGCCCCTTTGGCTTGCCATACTCCTCCGCGCCAGGGTATAGGTCTGGCCTGTCGCCTGCTGCTGTGATCGTCTTTCCAATGCAGACGTTAGAACTGGAGCCTTTGTCACGTTCCTCAGTGACACGTAGTCGTGCCTCTTCTGCTGAAGTCTGACAGTGTTTGTGGTCGGTGAGCTGGCCAGCGACTTTCTTTGATAAGCCCAGTGGCGGACGATTCCGGTACTCTGGAACATTTAGAATCGGTTCCTGAGTGGAACCGGGTTTCGATTCCCATCCCTACACAGGTTTGTTTTAGGCTTCAGATGGAAACGATGAGTTTGAGGAACCGTAGAGATCCGTTTTAAACATGTCACACGTGTTTACAACATTTTGTTCGTAACTCTGGGTAAACAGCTGCACAAACATTCACACCTTACCCAGATTTTACTTTCAGCCTCACAGACGGGATCACGTTCATGAAGCTTTCCGTGCACAGATCAGTCTGTGTGTGCGTTGGAGTTTTCAGCCTCCAGACTCCTCACAGTTCTATAAATACATGCTGAGTTTAGGTGCCAGTGGAAAGCTGGGTCATCTGGGTTTTTACCAGATTTAAGTACACGGTGCTGGCGGACGTCCGCTCACCTGTGTGAGACGTTCAGGTGGTAGATGACGTACGCGGCGCTGGCGGACGTGCGCTCACCTGTGTGAGACGTTCAGGTGGTAGATGACGTACGCGGCGCTGGCGGACGTCCGCTCACCTGTGTGTGACGTTCAGGTGGTAGATGACGTACTCGGCGCTGGCAGACGTCCGCTCACCTGTGTGTGACGTTCAGGTGGTAGATGACGTACGCGGCGCTGGCGGACGTGCGCTCACCTGTGTGTGACGTTCAGGTGGTAGATGACGTACGCGGCGCTGGCAGACGTCCGCTCACCTGTGTGTGACGTTCAGGTGGTAGATGACGTACGCGGCGCTGGCAGACGTCCGCTCACCTGTGTGTGACGTTCAGGTGGTAGATGACGTACGCGGCGCTGGCAGACGTCCGCTCACCTGTGTGTGACGTTCAGGTGGTAGATGACGTACGCGGCGCTGGCGGACGTCTGTGTGCGGTCGCATCACAGCCAAACTCCCAGAGCGCGACACAGAGAGCAGCTGATGTACTTCAGACTGTTTTGTTTTAATAAAAGAAGTCAGTGTAAACCTTCTATCTAGACTGAGACTATAAATAAAACACTAGTTTTCAGCATGAACTCAGTCTGTTACTCCAGTAAATTATCAGTCAGCTGCTGCTTGTCGTTGCCTGAGTTCTTCTGGCTGTGCTGCATTGATAAGAAGCACTCTGAATTACTGTGTGTTGTAAGGAGCTAAACATAATTTTCAAGCAGTATAAGTGAAGTGTTGCATCTTACATCCACACCCAGGTCATAATAATGAGTCACTGTCAGAAGAAAAATTTATCTTGAGCTGCAGAGACGAGCTGAGAAATTGTTGATCGAACTTTTAAAATATTTTCTCTATTTACTAAATGTTTTCAGCTGATCCTGATCCTGATGATGATGATGGTGATGTTTGTTCTTCCAGGGGGCGGATGATGAAGAGTTTAGTGATGATGAGCTTCCTCCTGACGTCGACCTCAGCGACCCGTTCTTTGCTGAGGAACTCAGAGCATCAGGTGAGCTTTATCTTCCCACCTGGTTTCCATGGTTACAGGAGAAAAGTTTTCATGTCTCCACAACTGTCCACCCACTGACATGTTGCCATGGCAACACATGAGTTCATACAGTTAAATTATGGAGCGGACTGATGTGTTCAATGAACTGAAACATCTTTTATTCAGTATATCACAGGAGGAAAATTAATCATCAGTCAGTCTGGAAAAGATGAAAAATAAACCAACAAGGTATTTTAAAATGAAAGCAGTCGAAGCAACAACAGCCTGATGGACCAATCAGTGTTTAGTTTGTGAAATCACAGCTTCTATAACAGGGGTGTCAAACATACGGCCCCAGGTGCCAAAGGTGGTCCACCAGAGGGTGAATAAGGTAAATGTGAAAATATAAAAAAAAATATCTAAAATGTTTATATATGAAGTTTAAAAAAATAATAAAATAAACATTTTCTAAAACTGTATAATTATCAAAGTTAAGAGTGTAAAGATTTACATATTTTCCATACATTTATAAATATATTAGTATAGATTTTATGTATAAAATGTAAACAAACATTTGAACCGATGGTAAAGCGCCGTCATTACAACACGGGATTCAGTGGAGGAAGCCGCCTGCAGTGTTTGGAAAGCGGAGGAACGTCTGTGGTGAGGAGGTTGAAACGCAGAGCGAAGAAAACCCAAGCAGCAGTGGCGAGAGTCCCCCCCTCACCCGAACCGAACTCGTACCAACAGAAGGTTCGCATTCGACCACGGTGTGGAGGAATTTCCAATTTCAGCCAGATGATGACAGACAGCGAGTTACACAGTAAAGTGTTTTTCCCTGGTTGCACGGAAACCGTACGAAGCAGGAAACTAAGACAGACGTCAAACACCGGACTGAACCCTACAATACAAACACACACACACACGCATTGTATAGATATATATGTGTGTGTGTGTGTGTGTGTGTGTATATATATATATATATATGTATATATATATATATAGAGAGAGAGAGCTAAGAAATAAATGCAACAGATCTGAACAGACTTTTTATTTTTTATTTAATGATTGTTTCATTGGTTCTGTTAGTTCCAGGTTCAATGTTTGCAATAAACTTGTTCCAGTTTTTTTCTTTTTGGCCCCCTGCTCTACCTGAAAGACCTTTTAAATCTCTTCTTTTGTTTTGTTAAAGTTCCACATGCCAGGGAATCGTGATCTTAACAGTGAACAAAGAAACCGTGAATCTTGCAGCCTAGGTGGACATGAACTTTGAGGTCCGATCCGTCCTCGTGTTGAAGGGATGCGATCATCAGCATGTTGTTTAACTGGGATCAGTGTCTAAATTTACAAAGCTGTAAATCCACCTGGAGTCTGAAGTTTTGTGTCGTCTGATGTTTCAGACCTGAAGAAGAAACGGAAAGGCAAGAAGAAGCAGCAGCAGGAAGAGGAGCGTACAGCAGACGAGGAGGAGGAGCTGGAGAAGCAGAAGGTCTGGAAACTTCCGGCTGATCCGCTCACAGCTGCGTTCCCAGCAGAACCTCATGTTGGTTTGTTTTCAAGGCTCAGATGGCGTTGCTGATGGAGGACGACGCTGACGAAGCCAGACACAGACACTTCAACTACGACAAGATCGTGGAGCAGCAGAACCTGAGCAAGAAGAAGAGGAAGAAGCTGCTGAAGGAGGGCGAGGGGCCGCTGGAGGACGACTTCCAGGTAAGACCTTCACAGAGGTTCTGATGGTTACCTGGAAACGGTTCCAGGATCCCCATTGGCGACTGTTCAACCGAAGTAGTTCAAGCATCACAGCTGATTTAACACAATCATTTCCGTTCATACAAAAACACAAAAAACAGCTGAAGTATCTAAGTGTATTTTCCTTCTAGACGTGTGCAGGTAGGACACGGTTCAGGTAGGACACGGTTCAGGTAGGACACGGTTCAGGTATGACACGGTTCAGGTATGACGCTAAAGTCTGGATTCATTCTGCACGTCAGTTTTACACAAAACATCCGCATCTTACGTGTTTACTCATGAACCAATCAGATTTCTCTAATTAACCAATAACAGGGAGAGGAGGGCTCAGTGTCCAAAACCAGACTTTACCAGTACCAGGACCACCGTCTCGTATCTCCTGACTGGTCCCCATCTTTGCTCCATACTGGTGTTCTATAAGAACATCTCTAACCCGCTAACCACCCGCCTCTTTCTGTGTGTCCAGGTGGACGTCAAAGACCCTCGTTTCCAGGCCATGTACACCTCCCACCTCTTCAACCTGGACCCGTCCCACCCCAGCTACAAGAAGACCAGAGCCACGCAGAGCATCCTGGCTGAGAAGCAGCGGCGCCGAGAGGAGGAGCAGCGCCACGTGGAGGACGCGCTCGGCTCCCAGCAAGCCCCGCCCACAAGGGAACAGGCTGCCGCTGCAGGGAAGAAGCAGGAAAACGACTCCGAGGCTCCGGCAGCGAGGACTAAGATGGATCCCAGTCTGTCGCTGCTCGTCAAGTCAATCAAGAACAAAACGGAGCAGTTTCAGGCTCGGAAGAAGCAGAAGCTGCTGTAGGTCCGGTAGTCTGGTCCTGTGGATGCCGGATCTACTTCCTGTTGGCTGCCATGTTTGTTCGGAACAAATTCCAGATCCATCCTGGAGCTGCAGATCAGGAGGCGTAATGATGAGACGGTTACAGAAAAAACGTGAGACTTTTACTTAAAATGCTAATTTTTCTGTTTCCATTGATTAAAAACTGATCAGCTGAATCGATCACAGCAGACGTTAACAGCATTGATCCTTGTGTGGTCACATGACTTCTGATTAGTTTACAGGTAAGCCCATTAGACCAGAAACATCCTGCAGCTCCTCACAGCTCGGACTGGTTCCACACTGGGACCAGCAGCATGCTGGGTCCAGGAACCAGGAACACTTCGACCAGTCTGCAGACCCAGGTCAGGGGTGAAGTTCTGATCCAGACTTCTGAGGGTTGTTTTGTTGGTAGAATAAAGTTTTAATTCAGGTTAAAAACCAGAACCGGTTCTGCTGCCTCATCCATCCATTTTTTTTTTTTTTTTATACCTGCTTCGCATCAGCCTTGTTAGTCTCCGTAGTTACCTGCCCAGGTGTCAGCGGGGATAGGCTCCGCCCCCACAACTGAACTGAATGAGCCAGGTACAGAAAATAGATGGACGGACATTAAAGAACATAAATCTTAGTCAGGTAAATAAAACCTTTCTTTTAAACTCTTTTTCAGTGAAGTCGTTGAAAACATGAGGTGAAATAAAGTTTTTTTTACCAAGTTCTTCACATACGTTATCAGATGTGATCTGGTCAGGTTTAATGAGGGATAAATTCTGATGTTAGAACATTTACACCGTTAGACTGGATGAGGGAAGCAACATTCAGCTGCTGGCGGGTTCATCACGCAGGAAGTAAACGGGACGATTCAGTCGTCAGTGATTCTTTTTGTCTGGATTCTACCAGCCGTCAGAGTTCGGCATCAGCTGTTGTCCCAGCTGACCCGTCTCCGAGGACCGTGACCCGTCTCCGAGGACCAAACCATCCAGTTTTCTCTCCATCATGAATCAACAGCTGATGTAAAGTGACGACATCACCTGAAGTTCATCCTTTGAACTGTATTTCTAACAAAAGGCACTTTGATTGGTTCTGATCCAAGACGTTCCTCGCCAAATTACTAGGTATTGATTATTGATTTAATTTTTCAGTTAAAATCAGCAGGAGTTAAATCACGTTGAATGGGTCTTGATTTGTCTGCTATGGTCCGGGGTATTCGAACACAGCAGCAGCTCCCATCCCGGTCCCGATGCACATGGAGACGACTCCGAACGCCCTGCAGAGGGCAGCAGAGAACCAGACTGAGCATGTTTCAAACAAACCTCAGCAGCCAATCAGGAGCGGCCATTCACACCAACCTCCTGCCTCTGCGTTGGAGCTCGTTTAGCAACGTCATCACCTGTCGGGCGCCGGTGCAGCCCAGAGGATGACCCAGAGCTATGGCGCCGCCGTTTGGATTCACCTTCTCCATCGGGATGCCCAGTTTCTCCACACAGTACACAGCCTGGGCAGCAGAGGGGTTTACTGGACCATAAACCCGACTCAGAAACAGATCCATCACCACCTCTAACCAAACTCACCTGACTGGCGAAGGCCTCGTTGATCTCAAACACGTCAACGTCGTCCACAGTGAGACCTGAAGAAGGAGAAAACATCATCATCATGCGGGATTGACTCAGACCCGTATTTAACCGTACAGGGTTAGCATGAGATGCTACAGTCCAGCAGATGTTAGCAACATGACTAGCAGGAAGCAGCGATGCTAACATGTAGCATAGCAACACGACCAGCAGGAAGCAGCAATGCTAACATGTAGCATAGCAACACGACTGGCAGGAAGCAGCGATGCTAACATGTAGCATAGCAACACGTCTAGCAGGAAGCAGCGATGCTAACATGTAGCATAGCAACACGACTAGCAGGAAGCAGCGATGCTAACATGTAGCATAGCAACACGACTAGCAGGAAGCAGCGATGCTAACATGTAGCATAGCAACATGACTAGCAGGAAGCAGCTATGCTAACATGTAGCATAGCAACATGACTAGCAGGAAGGATTGATGCTAACATGTAGCATAGCAACACGACTGGCAGGAAGCAGCGATGCTAACATGTAGCATAGCAACACGTCTAGCAGGAAGCAGCGATGCTAACATGTAGCATAGCAACACGACTAGCAGGAAGCAGCGATGCTAACATGTAGCATAGCAACACGACTAGCAGGAAGCAGCGATGCTAACATGTAGCATAGCAACACGACCAGCAGGAAGCAGCGATGCTAACATGTAGCATAGCAACATGACTAGCAGGAAGCAGCGATGCTAACATGTAGCATAGCAACATGACTAGCAGGAAGCAGCGATGCTAACATGTAGCATAGCAACACGACCAGCAGGAAGCAGCGATGCTAACATGTAGCATAGCAACATGACTAGCAGGAAGCAGCGATGCTAACATGTAGCATAGCAACATGACTAGCAGGAAGCAGCGATGCTAACATGTAGCATAGCAACATGACTAGCAGGAAGCAGCAATGCTAACATGTAGCATAGCAACATGAAGGGAGAAACTCAGCTGAAAGACTCCACCAAGCATCGGCATCCAAAGCAAACACAGTTCAGACCCCAGCAGTTATCTGGGAATGTAGAAACCACGAAACCAGCTCTGTCCACCTTCTGCATATTTCTCCACACAAACATGAGTCACATGACAGCAGAGACGCTGCTGCTTCCAGAGACGTCCGTCTCATCACGGTGGGACAGAAACTCTGGAGCTAGCAGCCAGAACCAGAAACCAGGTCTTACTGGAGTTTGAGGAGAAAAGTTTGATTCCAGCTCTAATAACTCAGCTAACGTGTTCTCCTATGACTCTGCCTTTGATTGACATGAACCATGAAGGTCCTGCTGGTTTCCATGGAGATGAAGGAGGTTTATAGTGAAGGATTCTCTCCTCCTATCATAGACTATGTTGGGCTTCTTTCTGGATCCTCATGGTGATTCTATGGTGAATGTGGGGCTATCCCTGGATCCTCCCGAGTATGACCATTGATAGAGGCGTCCATCATCATCATCATCATCATCATCATTGGCTGATGGCTTCCTGAGATATTTACCTGTGTAACACCTCTATTAAACACCTGGAAAATTGCCCAGGTTCACTTTTACCTTCTACTGTAGCACAGTTCCTCATCAGGTATTACTTTACTCATTCCTAGGATTACTTTATTCGTTCCTAGGATTACTTTATTCGTTCCTAGGTGAACTGGGCTCTATCCTCTGGTTTCCACTGAAAATGTGGTTTTCTTTCCTGAGGAGATAACATTTACATGTTCTACTGTGTTCCAGGTGAGTTTACTTTGACGCAGTAACATGACTCAGGTCTGTATTCCTAAAGATTCTGAGAATCCCCAGAGAGCCTATAAATTCCTGGCAAGGAGTCTTAGCTCTGAACGAGGACTGGACAGAAACTCCGGTCTCAGTGAGGAGGCGGGGTCGACCTGTTGCTAGGTATGAGTCATCACTTTAAAAGCTGTGATTGGTTGAGCCTAAAAGCCAGATAAAACACACCTATGGTGATAACGAGTGCAGAACTATCAAATCAAAAGACTTCATCATAAAATCTAATCTATGAAGACGGTGTGATTATAAATATTTTACATAAAATAAAAATCTCTATTTTAAGTAGATCCTACAGAACCTGTAGAAACCTGCGTGCTAATAGTTTATTTGCTTGCATTAATATACCAGAATGGTGGTTGTTCCACTTTCAGCGTTTTATCTCCATTTTGTATTAAACGGCTCAGCTTCATCTGACTGCTGAGCGGCCTGTAGAAGCTGCCTGGCTGGCTTCAGATCCACCACCATGAACAGAGGAGGACGAACCCACCTGGACAGAGGAGCAGCGGGGGCTTCTGGCTCAGCTCGTCAGCGAGCATAAAAGTTGGAGATTTCACCAACAACCACGAACAGGATTCCTGCACCATCCGATCTGACTCCCCATGTTCTCCTCTGCTTTAACTCCTAACCCCCTAAAAGGTCCTCGCCTGGTCTCACCTGAGAAGCTCTCTGGAGAGCTGAGATTCTTTAGGAATACCTTTTATCTTTACTAGGATCTACTTTTTTTTTTAAATTCTAAGAAAACATCGTGATTCTAAGAATTTTTGGCCCCTGGTTCACCTCTTTGCACTGACAATCTTTAGGAATACGGTCCAAAAATGATAGATACGGCCCTGGTAGTTGTGAAGATGTAGCTCGAAAAAATCATAACTTTTAGGTTAATATCTATAGTCAAGTGGTAACTGTAAAATATTTTCTGAAAACCATTATCAGAAACCCGTACAGGAGCCCAGAAGGGACAAAAAGCATGAAGTTGGAATTTTTCTGACGCAGCAGTTTAAAGTATTTGAGTAAAAGTACTCAGTTACTCTCATCTTACCGGCCTGCTGCAGTGCTGCAGGGATGGCCACAGCCGGTCCGATCCCCATGACGTCAGGAGGGACCCCGACCACCGCGCTGGCCCTCAGAACCCCCAGAACCGGCAGACCCAGAGCCTCCACCGCAGACCTTCGGCCAATCAGGACAGCCGCTGCCCCGTCACTCACCTGGCTGGAGTTACCTGCAGCACAGACATGTGAAAGTTAGTGCTGATCAGGGACTGGTTCTGTGGTTCTGGTCGGGTTCTGACCTGCTGTGGTGCTGCCGTCGGGTTTAAAGGCTGGCCTCAGTTTGGAGAGGCCCTCCATCGTCGTCCCGGCTCTGACTCCGTCGTCTTTACTCACCATCACCTGCCGCTCGCGACCGTCACTGTCCACCATCGTCACGGCGACGGGTACGATCTCCTGGTCAAAGCGACCCGAACCCTGAGCCCGGGCCGCTCTGAGGACACAACGTCACATTAATGTTTGTCAGTTTGTCAGTTCAATAAAGTTTTACTTAAAATGTGTGTGAAATATTAAAATTCCTTCATTTTTTACGCTGAATTTTCCACATTCTGCTGGAAGCAGAAGGTTCTGGTTCTTTAACTCTGCGTTTGTGGACTCACACCAAATGATAGAGCACTTTAGGTAATTATTAATTATTATCATTTCAGCCTTTAACATGATTTAATCCAGTTTAATCGAAGGTGGGTTAAGCGAAGGCAAACGCAGATGTCGTTGGCTGAAATCTGCTCCTCACAAGCAAAGAAGAAGAAATTACTTCTGCTGAGAGCTGAGAGCGAAGGCGTCCTGCTTTTCTCTGGAGACGCCAAACCGCTCGGCAACGTTCTCCGAGGTGATGCTGCACACACACATAAACACACATAAACAAACAACACACAAAGAAACACAAGTTACGTGATCACAACCACCTGATGACGGCACATCCAACCAAAGAAATTCTGTTTTTAAATGTTTCCTAAACCTAAACGATTTGTGGATGATGGACTACAAACATGGAGCTTGTACTGGACTACAAACATGGAGCTTGTACTGGACTACAAACATGGAAGCTGTAGTGGTAAATAATTTATTCATGTTGAATCTGAATGATTTAAACTGAAGCAGCTGAACGTTCTCAGACCGGATCAGGAACGCTGCAGAGGTTTTATTTTGTTTTGGGATAATGTGATGAATCGTGAAAAACTTTGACTTGTTTTTACTAATTCTGGTGTTCCTCATCAGCAAGGTGTGATTCTTCCTCCAGGTTTTATATGAAATGATGAACCTGCATTTTTCTAAAAAACAAAACTCATCTAATACGGCTGCTAATGTGGAATAATGGCCGGAGTTTATTCCGTATTCCCAGTGACTCCACTAAAAGTCCCGTCCTCAGTTTATAGGTTCTTTTTTCCCGTCTGTGTTACCCGGACTCTCAGACAGGTACCTGGACCACTTTTCCACCTAGAATAAATTTCTTTGTTCCTAAGTGAAGTAAAAACACCGGTTCTCACTTAGCGCCACGTTAAATGCTAACCCTTCCGATCCGGCTCTGTTTTCAGACAGGTAAGAAAAAGGTTTTGTTACCTTGACATGTTTCAGCTACACCTGTGGTGGCGTGTCTTATCAGCTGTTTATTTCAGGCTGACCACGCCCCCTTCCCTCTGACACCCTGTGGGGTTCATCATAGAAAACCTCGAGGCCGGAGCCATAACAACGCTCTCACCAAACATCCGAACGGACCACACAGGAAACACGAAGAAGAAAGAAATCCATGAAATCATGCAGAAGCATGACAGCGGCGTGAAGGTAAAAACCCCCACACACACCGATCAGTGTCTTCCGAACACCCAACCACACACTAACGGTCAGGATCAGAACTAAATGACCGGGACAGGTTTATCACAGACCGCCAGCACAGAGAGGAGGAGGAAGACGTAAAAACCGCATCCATGATGGGCCATGGAGACGGGCCTGAGCCGCCGACTGGTCCAAGATAATCTACGAAATGCTGCTCATCATACAAAGAGAGACAGGAAGCGCAGCACGGGAACGAGCAGGGGGGAGAAGGGGAACGAGACTCGAGACACCTCATCCCACACCTGGGATGCTGTCCATGCAGGGTGCCTGACAGTAGGGGGCGTGGCCAACCCGGATAAAACAGCTGGTTAAACAGCTGACCAGGCACATCACAGCATCATGTGATCGTTCTGAGGACGAATCACGTTTAAAACAAGTCGAGGTGACCAAAACGTTTTCCTTATCTGACAAGAAAACAGACTTTTACTTAAGTCGTGAGGTAGTAAGCACAAGAACGTGTGTATATGTGTGTGTGCTGGTCTCACCCCATAGGAATGATGCAGTCTCTGGCCTTGTCGTTGTCCATGAGCCTGGAGCTCAGATCTCCAGGGTTACCAACGGATCGCAGCGACATGCTCTCCACCCTGAACACACAAACACACACACACAATGACGAGAAGCAGGTTCCGTGTTTTCTCCGGCTTCTACATGTGATGCGAGGAACTGACCCGCAGGCGAGTCCGAGGTCGATGGATCTGCTCCTGATGGATCCTGCAGACAGCAGCAGGGTGTTTAACGTTCATCTTCGGGTCTACTAGGGCGGTCACGTGATTAAAACTTTAATCAGATTAATCACAGCTTCTAAATTAATCATGATTAATCACCGTTTGTGACTGAAATCTGCCCGTTTTTACTCTATTGTATCAACAGAAAGAGCCAAAGCTTATTTAGCTTTTTCTTTGCTTTTTTAGATCAGATGATCATTTTAGTTTAATAATCAGTTCAATATTAAATCAAATCCTTATAAAATATGTGTCATCTGTGCTGTGTTTTCCTGATAAGTACTCCTGCCTGGCCCCCCATCAGAACCTTTCTAGACCCGGCCCTGCATAGCTGAAGCATAAACCCCACTTACCACCAACCAGCGTGTGTGTGTGTTAAAACATCCTCATTTCCCACATATATATATATTTATTGGGTTCCCATACATACACACACATATATATATATATATATATATATATATATATATATATATATATATATATATATATACATATATGTATATGTATATATCCTCTACTGAAAGCTCACATCTCACAGATTCCACAGCTGGAAGTTTCATCTCGTTACGACCAAGATTCACCGAACCAGAAGCAGAAGAAGACCCGATTTATGCTTCACGTTTGTAAAAGTCAGAAAGCATGTCTTACCTTTGCTGTCTTGCATAAATAAAAACCGCATTTAATAAAAAAAACAAAAAAACAAATCAAAAGTTTCTTATTGTCTTTTGAGAGCAGTTTCTGTCATCAAAGCCAGTAGCCAGCAAAAAAAAACCAAAAGAAAACGTGATTTAAAAAAATTAATGGCGTTAATTAATCGCTGTGTTAATGCACGATTAATGTGTTAACGTGCCCAGCACTAGTACACACACACATATATATATATATGTATATATATATATATGTATATATATATATATGTATATATATCTATATGAACCTGGACTAGGATGAGTCCGACCTTCCTTTGAAACTCTTCCTGTTCTTCCTGTAAACCACGTGGACCTTCTCAGACTGCTGCACATGAGCAGAAGAAACCAGGAAGTGGGTCTCACCTGCGATGTTCAGGAGCGCCTGCAGGCCAGAGGAACACTGTCTGTTAACCGTGTAGACGGGAACCGACTCTGGAAAACCACTGAGGAGAAGAGGGAGCCGTTAGGAACGCTGTGATTGGATAACAGACACATCTCAGCTGATGCTGAGCTGAAGCCTTGGTGGTGAGAACATGAGACGGACCTGAGGAAGTGAGCCACTCGGGCCATCAGAGCTCCAGCTCCAGGCTGCAGGACGTTACCTGCACACAGACACCAAAATCCAGCTCAGATTAACTGATCCGGGTTTAAACCGGAACCTGGTCTGAGCCAGATCCTGCAAGGGTTTAATTACAAACTCAGACCTTTTATTATTCAGACTGAAGCAGCTGAGAAACCATCTGATCATAAAACATCATAAAACTCCTCTTCATCACCACCTTCCTCTTCCTCTGCAGAGGTGAGGTCGACCTTGTTTAACACAGTAGCAGTGATACAACGCTGCCACCTTCAGGTCAGTCTGAGAACTACAGCTCTGGCCTCTGCCGTTAGTAACGCTGCAGAAACGTTAAAGCAGACATGATGAGGAGGAGGAGGAGGAGGAAGGTCATCTCACCCACGCAGACGTCCCCCAGCTGGTCAGGTGACAGCCCCACATCTGTCAGCACAGCTGTCATCACGGCGCTCAACAGCTCGTCAGGTGTGGTGTCCTGCAGGTGGACAAGAGGATCAAAGTGCAGCTGATTGTTGACTAAACAACGTCCAGAAGTAAACAAATAAACAAGCGCGTCTCGTGTAAACAGACAGAGCCGCTCAGATCGCGTTCCTGGCTGTCCTGAGGCTGAAAAGAAACGCACATCCTGGACAATCTGTTATCAGGTGACAGGTGTGTGCAGGTAAACCGTCAGGGTGAAGCTGGTAAGTTAATGAAATCCGCTGTGTGTCTGCAGGTTCTACTTTTAGATTTTCTGTGTCCAGTCGGCTTTTTGTTTCTGAAAACTGCTTTTACTCGTTTCTGGCCTGTTTGCTGTAAATATAATCCTAAAGAGTCACAATCCTCACACACAGTTTATTACCCTTATTAGAACCACGTTAAATCACAGCGCTCCTGTTTAATTAATGAAAACTAAAAATAAAAAAGGGGAAAAATAGAAGTTGTCAAAGAAAACCAAAAGTTGGGTTTGAGAAATTTAATATATTAGCAACAAAACCTATAAAGATATTAAAATGTTATTAATAGAAACTATTCTAATTAAGGGTGATGATCGCTGGTTGGAGGAGCCGCTGTGAAAGACTGCCAAGCGTCCGGGAGCCTCCAGAGTCACCTGTGCAGGTAATTATAGGTGAGCTGTGTTTTATAGACTGATGAGAAAAATAAATGTGTGTTTCTGATCGACAGAGAACGAGCTCCTAATGCTGCTGATCAGCAGGAACAAAGCTGAGCTGGTGCACCAGATGTTCTCTACTCTTCCAGATGTTGTCGAGGTGCAGGGGCCATCTTGGTGGAACTAAATGTTTGGGGGAGCTTTGTGGTTCCAGAGGTGGTCTTGGGTCTGGAGAACTCGGAACAACGGACGCGGTGTGGTGTTGCAGCCGAGTTTCCCTCACACACCCACTCGCCGTGCAGGGGGACATGCACGCCCCCCAACGTAATCCCAAATCCACCCCGGCCCCCCAGGGACGTTTTCTGGCTCCGCCACTGCTGGTAGCTCGCCACAGGCCTACGGAGAGCAGCGAGGGTCAAAACGTTTTTATATGAGCTGTTTTATCTGCAGATTTTTATCAGCTTAGTTTTCTTTTTTAATGACTGAAGCTTAATGTTTAACTTGTATTAATAAAAAGCTTAAAAAATCATTTTCAACGTATTAAATGTTTTATATAAAACTTTAACTTTTTTTATAATTATGTTTCCACATATTCGGTCTCAGTTTAAATGAAGTTCCAGTAGATCCAGTAATGTTCTTTTAACCTGATTTAACTAAGCTGCAGGAACAGTTTAACCAGGTATTAAAGGTTTTATCAGTAATTAAAATGCCTGCAGACGTTGGTCCAAACTCCATAAAACATCACGTGTTTTATGACGTGTTCCACGGTATTAATGTCCGCTTTGATAATCCACCATTAAAAAGCAGCTTCACGAGTTTGTTTCAGTTCTGGATTCATTCGTTTTTTTTATTGTAAATATACAGTTATACAGACATTTAGGTGTAAATAAGAATGTTCAAGGCACAGGACGAAATTAAAAATAGACACACACACTGTGATAACCTTCAGAAGTCTTCAAATATTTTAAAATCTCCAAATGCATTCAGTGGTGAGATTTCTTTTTTACACTTAGTGTTAGATCATTTTCTGAGGTGGTGTTTGAACACGATGAAAAGAGCTTTACTTTTTTCCATTTGGTGCAGTGGATGGAGGGTTTTGAGGGCAGGTTGTTTAAAGCACAGTCGGCTTGTGAGTCCTTCAGGTTGATTCCAAACATCATGTCGTCCAGCAGGAGTGTGTCCGGGAGCTGAACCTTAGAGGAAAGCCAGTCCATCATGTCGTCCAGCAGGAGTGTGTCCGGGAGCTGAACCTTAGAGGAAAGCCAGTCCATCATGTCGTCCAGCAGGAGTGTGTCCGGGAGCTGAACCTTAGAGGAAACGCCATCAAGTCGTCCCAAAATGATTTTGTGTGGATACATTGAAAGAAAAGATGGTTCGTGGTTTCGATGTCTGACTCACAGAAAACACAACTGTTGTTATTAATATTAAATCTCACTCTTCACAGGATGGATAAATCTCATTCATGATCCTGAAGTGAACTTCCTTCACTTTTGGGCTTACAGGGAATTTTAGATATTGGGTCCTTCATTTTTTAACCTGAGACAACTTTTGAGTTTCTATTTGAGCGTGTTGGGTCTGGAGCAGTGTTTCTCAGTCCTGGTCCTCGGGGACCACTGTCCTGCATGTTTTGGTTCTGTCCAACTCCAACACACCTGACTCAGATTAAATGAACTGCTTGCCATGTTCTTTGCAAGCTTGCTAATGAGCCATTCATTTGAGACAGGTGTGTTAAAGAAGGACACCTCTAAAACCTGCAGGGCCGTGGTCCCTGAGGACCAGGATGGAGAAACACTGCTCTAGAGTTTTGTTTAAATGATTACTTGGGATTTTATTTGGTATTTCTTTGTTAAAGTCTTGTTCTATGATGTAGAGTGTTGTATAAACTCAGCTGCTTGACTGATTGAGGAAAACGTTTTTATTTATTTATTAATTTATAAAATTATTTATTATTTTATTAAATTATTTATTTTATAAAATTATTTATTTTATTAAATTATTTATTTTATAAAATTATTTATTTTATAAAATTATTTATTATTTTATTAAATTATTTATTAATTTATAAAATTATTTATTTATTTTTATAAAATTATTTATTATTTTATTAAATTCAACCTTTTTGGTTTCATTCGGTAAAGATCGGAACTGCAGCCTGTTGGTCAGACTGTACCTTAAACGCCCCCCTCTTGGCCTTTCCGATCGCCGTCCTCCTTCCATGGACCACCACCACGTCGTCCCCGGAAGCTCCGCCGTCTCGCGCCGCGGACCCGCACCGCGCGACCTGCAGGTCCCGCGTGGTGTCGGAGGAACCGCGCGGGGACAAGTGTCTAGAAATGATCTTCAGCCTGTTCATGTCGCAGAAGTTCAGACCTCCAGGTTGCTCGATGTTTGGACTCTGAACTGTCAATAACCGGAAGTGATGTCGCTTGAGTTAGGACGGCAGGAGCAGAGGGACAAACAGAACACGGCTGCGTTTATTTTACATAAACGGATTTCCTAAAATAAAAAAGTGGCAAGATTACAAAAAGCTCATTTTATATCTAAAATAACTGTTTCATCAATGTTTGTCTTTACGTTAAAGCGACATTTTTTATAATTCATTAAACATAAAAAGTTTGTTAAAAATAGCAAAACTTATCTAATAAAATGATCCTTGTCATTTATTATTTCTAAAATATTGATTTGTTCACAGTTCAAAAAACACGTTGGGGTGCACTAGCCCTTTAATCTGCAACTACACAGTAAAATGATAAACTAGCATACAATTGTTTTATTGAAAAAAAATTAAGAAGTATTTAAAGTAAATTATTTATTTTCTGGATTTCCGTCAAACAGGAAGAATTAACACGTTGATTTCAAACTGGAACACAAAGGTAAGACCAAGCTGTAGAAATAAAACCACTTCCTGTCCATTAGCTGGTACTAAACACGACTTCTGACGTTGAACACATCAGATGATTCGGGTGACTTGTTTAAACTTTTTATTTCCAAACTTGTCACAACAACAACCTGAAGAAGGCCACTTTAACGTTGTCATGGTGTGGGACGCCCCTTTAACGTTTCCCGCGGTGTGGGACGCCCCTGTAATGTTGCCGTGGTGCATGACGCCCCTTTGACGTTGTTGCGGTGCGGGACGCCCCTTTAACATTGTTGTGGTGCGGGACGCCCCTTTAACGTTGCTGCGGTGTGGGACGCCCCTTTAACGTTGCTGCGGTGCGGGATGCCCCTTTAACATTGTTGTGGTGTGGGACGCCCCTTTAACGTTGCTGCGGTGTGGGACGCCCCTTTAACGTTGCCGCGGGACGCCCCTTTAACATTGTCGTGGTGTGGGACGCCCCTTTAACGTTGCTGCGGTGCGGGATGCCCCTTTAACATTGTTGTGGTGCGGGATGCCCCTTTAACATTGTTGTGGTGTGGGACGCCCCTTTAACGTTGCTGCGGTGTGGGACGCCCCTTTAACGTTGCCGCGGGACGCCCCTTTAACATTGTCGTGGTGTGGGACGCCCCTTTAACGTTGCTGCGGTGCGGGATGCCCCTTTAACATTGTTGTGGTGTGGGACGCCCCTTTAACATTGTCGTGGTGTGGGACGCCCCTTTAACGTTGCTGCGGTGCGGGATGCCCCTTTAACATTGCCGTGGTGTGGGACGCCCCTTTAACATTGCTGCGGTGTGGGACGCCCCTTTAACGTTGCTGCGGTGTGGGACGCCCCTTTAACGTTGCTGCGGTGCGGGATGCCCCTTTAACATTGCCGTGGTGTGGGACGCCCCTTTAACGTTGCTGCGGTGTGGGACGCCCCTTTAACGTTGCCGCGGGACGCCCCTTTAACATTGTCGTGGTGTGGGACGCCCCTTTAACGTTGCTGCGGTGCGGGACGCCCCTTTAACATTGCCGCGGGACGCTCCTTTAACATTGTTGTGGTGTGGGACGCCCCTTTAACGTTGCTGCGGTGTGGGACGCCCCTTTAACGTTGCTGCGGTGCGGGATGCCCCTTTAACATTGTTGTGGTGCGGGACGCCCCTTTAACGTTGCTGCGGTGTGGGACGCCCCTTTAACGTTGCTGCGGTGCGGGATGCCCCTTTAACATTGTTGTGGTGTGGGACGCCCCTTTAACGTTGCTGCGGTGTGGGACGCCCCTTTAACGTTGCCGCGGGATGCCCCTTTAACATTGTCGTGGTGTGGGACGCCCCTTTAATGTTGCTGCGGTGCGGGACGCCCCTTTAACATTGCCGCGGGACGCTCCTTTAACATTGTCGTGGTGTGGGACGCCCCTTTAACGTTGCTGCGGTGCGGGACGCCCCTTTAACGTTGCCGCGGGACACTCCTTTAACATTGCCGTGGTGTGGGACGCCCCTTTAACGTTGCTGCGGTGCGGGACGCCCCTTTAACGTTGCCGCGGGACGCTCCTTTAACATTGCCGTGGTGCGGGACGCCCCTTTGACGGACCCCATCGCCGCGGGAAGTCTCTTTTTAACTGAAAAATAAAAAACTTCATTTCTGGTTTTGAAGTCCTTCAGTGGAGGCAGGAACGCTGTAAGCACCATCGTGGTTGCTATGGGAACACTTCACAGCCTTGGAGGTTGTCCCGAGATTACGGAGTTGTCCAGTAACGAGTCTGGTCACATGACGTTTATCTGACTGACGGTTTTGTTCTACTGATGGAACTTCTCTGATAATCTAAGGTCAACAGGAAGTGCATGGTGTTGCCATGGAGATGGGAGTTACACAGGTGTGAATCTGACTGTTTTCCTCTCGGACATAACAGGGCTAAAGATTACGTCGCTATAAAACCCAGAGACGAGTGCTGGTGTTGGATTTGGTTTCTAAGTGCAGGATCGGGCTTATTGAATATGTCTGCAGGTGATGAAGGGGCCTAGTCCTCCTCTTCATCATAGTTTAATCAGCTCATCAATACGCGATCAATCTGGATGTTCAGGAAGTAAATTTGATCCTAAGAAACTGAATTTCTCAAGTTTATTAAATAAAATTGAGATGAAAATCAATTAGAGCAGCTTTGGGAGATCCAGGAATGTGGAGAGAATCCGGGAGGCCGACGGTGGACTACCTGAGACCTGAACTCCAGAAAACTGGGCAGAAAATGCTGACTTAGCTTTTCCTGCAGAGGAGAATTTATTTATGGATCAACGTGTGGGAATAAGGCAGGCGTCATGGTAGTGGTTTATTAAAAAGGAGGCGGGGCTAAGACCTGGCGACCAATGAAAAACATGGAGCTATTATAATGACGTGATCCAGGTGGATCTAAGGCACAGGTGGACCCGACTTCAGGTCCAGTTTTACAGATATATGGCGTGTTCCTCCGGCAGCTCGGGTGGAAATATCAGCAGCACAGCCAAACTGCACCTGGTAAGTTACCATGGCAACATGTCCTGATTCAGGACCAGGACGAAGACGTCACGTTTCCACCCAGAAAGACGCTCTGCAGGTGGAAACATTGTTCCTGGATCAGCCGGAGTTTCTGAGCACAGATGTGGAATTATGGGATGTCGGAGTGGTTTTTCCTTCATGTTCTTCGGTTAAAATACAAACAGGAATGTTCATAACAACATCAGCTGGTGGGTGCCATCAGCGGATTAATCCGCCACAGAAAATAATTCCAGCATGTTCTGAACTTTCTGCTGGTTGAGACGCGAGAATTTTCCGGAACGTTGTGACGGAACCGACCTGCAGAGGTAGAGCTTACTCTTCTTCTTCATCAGAACCAGCCGCCATGTTGGGAGTGTGAGGATTCTGGTTCTTTGTGTTTTTGATGCTCAGCCATGAATCTACGAGTCCGTCGCGCCTTGTCTCCAGCTCACCTGGCTCAGGCGTAGAAGATGAGCTCTGGGATCTGGCCTCCTTGGACTCCGGTTCCGTTGGTGCTGTCCGAGGAGCACTGGAACTGGAAGGTCACCTTCCCACACTGCACCTCCGTCATGCCTTCCTGCCCGAAGTAGCTGAGCTCGTTGCCGTCCAGCACCACGCTTGCAGTGTAGAAGGTGTCCGGCTCAATCTGGACCGGGTAGTCGAACCACACCGAGAAAGTGCTGCTGGACCCGTCCGAGAAGTACTTGATCATCCTCTGGGCCATGGGCACGCCCTGACGCTTCAGCTCGATCTTGGCGCTGTACTCGGCCGAACCGCAGCTGGAGCCGTACAAGCCGAAGCCGGCGATGAAGATGCGCTTGTCCACGGCGAACTGGATGCTGTCGCAGCGGCCGCGGTAGCGCCACTGGTTGCTCCGGTAGGCGCAGGACTGGAAGCGATGGCAGCGCTGCGGCGACAGACCTTTCCGAGGTTTGGTGCCGAACAGGAGCGCCGGCTTTGTGGAGGCGGTGTACCACAGGAAGATATCGTTGGTCTCGTTGAGCGTCAGCACGCCCGACTGCGCTGCTCCATTGGCGAAGTCCTCCAGCACCATGGTGGGGATGCGGATCAGGTAGATGGCCTTTCCCAGCACCAGCCGCTTATTCTCGATGGTGGGCGGCAGGTCCTGCCTCTGACACTCGGCCTCGGCCCAGTTTAGGGCTGCATCGAACACCACCATCTCTTTAGCGTTGAGCGTCTCCCGCCGCAGGATGCTCTCCAGCGTCTGGGTGTCGATGTCGCAGAAGCCCTCTGAGCGCAGCGCCAGCTCGGCCTGGGCGTCGATCACCTCCCAGCAGCGCTGCGTCAGGTCGGGCTCCTCGAACAGGCAGCTCTGGGACAGCAGCACGCAGGCGTTCTTGGCGCTCAGGCTGGTCTCCAGGAAGTTGACGCAGGCGCGGGCCAGATGAGGCACGATGTACTTCTTGGCAGCGTAGAGCGTGGCGAGCACCGTGTCGGCGCACAGGTCGATCTCGTCGCAGTAGATGTACCTGCAGAGGCAGAAATCATTTTCACAGCCGTCGGAGCTCAACGCAGCTTCATCCATCAGAACTTCACCTACTTCAACATGGCCAAGAAGGACGGAGGTTCCACGTCAGGGATCCGGATCTCCTCCTGATCCTCGGCCAGCTCTCCGTAGAACATGGCGTGGAACACGGAACTGCCGACAGCCAAAACGTACTGCAGAGAGGAGGGGCTCTACTTAGCTCTACGTGTCCCATTAAAACCAGTTAAATCACAGCAGACTCTGAAAGTCACCTTGTGTCCGGGGACTCGCTGTGTCCCACCTGGTGGTCCGACCACAAAGTGAACGTCTGCCATCATCTCGTTGTTAAACATGACTGAATTCCTGCAAATACAGAATCCACCAACAATCAGACGTCCTGTTACATAAAAAACTAATTCAACCACAACAGATGGAAGTTGAGCATCACTCAAGTCTCCTGACTTAATGCAGCAAGAGCAGTTCAGAGACAGAGAAATACCTAAAGTACGAAGAAAAACTTACAAACACAGTGAAGGTTAACAGGTCCGAGAAACCAGCATTAAAACATAGTACAGATTAAAACTGGATCTACAACCCTCAATCCAAAAAGTTGTGACTCTAAAATGTAAATAAAACAGAATCTATCATATTTTATTCCCAGTAGCAGATCAGCATCGTCTCAGATGGCGAAACTGAGACGTTTCACCATGTGATGAAAATATGAGCTCAGTGAATCTGATGCAGCAACACGTCTGGAAAAAGTTGGAACAGGAGCAACAAAAGGCTGGAAAAGTACCTGGTACAAACCAGAAACACCTGGAAAAGCATTGGACAACTAACCAGGTTAACTGGCAACATGTCAGTAACATGACTGGGTATAAAAGGAGCATTTCAGAGAGGCAGAGTCTCTCAGATGGAAAGCTGGACAGAGCTTCACCAATCTGAGACAAACTGGATCTAAACATCGACTATGAAGAAGCCTGTCTGTTCACTGGGAAACCCACTAATGCAGGTTAAAGCTCCATCATGCAGAGAAGAAGCCAGATGTGAACTGGATCCAGAACCAGCTTCTTCCGTCTTCTCTGGACCAAAGCTCATTTAAAATGCTCTGAGGCAAAGTGGAAACCTGGAACTACTTTTTCCACCGTGCCGAACATTACCCTGGAACTACTTTTTCCAGACATGTTGCTGCATCAGATTCACTCAGATTTTCCATCACATGGGAAAATGTCTGTTTCGTCATCTGACATGTTTATTTTCTACTGGGGATAAAAGATGGCTGGGTCAAGTTCTGGTTTTATCTATTTTAACTTTTTTAGAACTTGGATTGTGAAATGAAAACAAAGTGATGCTTAAAAGTCTGAAGGATGTTCCGATGCATAAATGAAAATCAATATAAGTATAAAAGCACAAGGTGTTCATGAAATGTATGAATGTTCAATAAATGCTGTTTTGATCCGAGTGGACAGGCGCACACCTGCCCACCACCTGACTCACCTCTCCCGGATGGTGGGGAACAGGCCCTGCCAGCTGCAGGAGCCCCGCGCGGCGGCGACGGTGTTGTTGTTGGTCACGTTCTGCTGCTGGATCTGCTGGATGGAGGTGGTGCTGTTGGCTGAGGCCGAAGACACCAGCTTCTTGGTGGGAAACAGCTCTGCAGCCATTATATTCCAGTCACTCAGACCGCAGGCTGCCGGATCATGGCAGCTCCGGGACCGCGTCCGAACAAAACCGAACCGCCACTGGAGGAATTCTGGACGGTTGTTTCACACTGAAGAACCACCAAACCGGAATATTAGAAATCTGAGGGTTTTATCTGCTAAGCTAACGTTAGCTAAACTAGCCACGCGTCACCGACTACTTTCACTAACTGGTTTCCTGAGAATTAAATTTTAAAACCTTGAAAACATCCCAACATTCAGCCAGACACACAATCAACACACCACAGTCTAAAATAAAATCTCAACTAGTGGCTCAGAACTCCACAGGTTTCACCCAAATAATAACTTTAGCTTGTTGTTGCTAGTTAGAAAGCTAACTAACAATTTCGCTGTATTAAGGTAAATCTAACAGTTTGCTTCGCAAAATAAATGTGTTTTTACTCACTACAGAGTCCCACATAGAAGTTTCTCACATATCTTCTTTCACACGAAGCAGATTTATTCTGCGATAAAGTTTGTTTACTAGAGGCTCCACCCTAGGAGCGGAAGTCAAACAACCAATCAGAAAACGAGTTTCAAGAGAGTTCTTCTTCTTTGTTTTAATAACGGTTTCACGGTTCCTTATTTCCACCTAGTGAACTACAAAGAGTACGGCTCCTCTACGCAGACATTTTTTAAAATTCATTAAATATCAACTTCAACAAATAGATGTATAAAGAAATAAAGTTAACTGGAACTAGCCTGTTTCAAAATACATATCTGAATCTAATCCGTGAGCTAACGTTTACAACTTTTCTGTCCTTATACAGATGTTTTGCAGTATACCAGTTTCTGTTCTTAATTTATTTATTTTTCTAAAGCTTGTTTCTCATCCACTTGGATCTTTTTGCACTTTCTCATCATACTGCTGTAACCTTGAGGAGTGAGATTTGAGGTCAGTAAAATGTGAATTATGTGACAAACTGTGAAGACAACATCCATCTTAAAGAATTAATCAAACACTGTAAACAGTGAAGTGGTTTCCATGGTTTTATTGACTCATCCACTCAGAGTTCTGAGAACAAACGCTGTTTGGTGCCACAATGAGATGCACCAGCCTTTATTGTTACTGATAAATCTGCAGCTCCGGCATGTAGAAGAAAGAAACAACATGAACATGTGTGTAGTGTATGTACAGCCACAGCAGCTTCTAGAATCTCTTCTTTACAATGAAACTGTACACATTAAACAACAACAATAATTTACAGGCAGCTCAGACCTGAGCCGCCACTTCTTCTAGGTTTTAGGCTGAACTTTTGATTTCGGCCTGACAACCAGAGAGAAGATTTCCTCCCATCAGAACGAGGAAGTGGAGCAACTTCGCGATCAGATACAGAAATAAAAACAGCTGTTAAAGGACTCGTCCATCCTCTCCTGTTCACCGGTCTGTTCTGATGAGCGGAATTAAAATCCTTCAGGTGGACCGAAGCTTTTCTCCTGAACTTAATGAGGTTTGATGAAAGTAGAAGAAGCTGAAACTTCCTGTTGGTTCAGGTCACAACGTCCAGATGGAAGAAGCTGGAGGGGAAAAACACTCCACCGTTAACCAGAGAGAAGAGTCCGGATCCACAACCAGCAACCAGAGTCCAGATCCAGTCCTGATCCAGAACCCCGATCCAGTCCTCGTATTTTCTTTTATGACTTTGTTGTAATCCCCTAAACTGGTCTGGATCAACATCTTTTTGAAGGTGTTTCCCTCCATTTCCAGCCCTGTCCTGGTACCGGACCAGTTCCCGGTCCAGTCTCAGTCCTGGACCAGCTCCAGTTCCGGCACCGGAGCAGTTCCAGCTCAAGTCTTAGTACCGGACTAGTCTCAGCTCCAGTTCCGGACCAGTTCCAGAAGAACCTTCGGACCAGTAAGAGGCTCCTAACTGTTGGGATGAGCTGGTTTCATGTCGCGTTTTTCCTGAGAAGACGTGAGGGCGGCTCCAGACTTCTGCACAGAGCTGTAAGCATCTTCAGAAGCTCCGGTTCTAACCGGTTCTCCGGTTCGCCGCCGTTCAGCCACAGCTTGGCCGGCAGCTGTGTTGAAGCTCTGAAGAGGTTCAGATCTTCAGATCTGTGACGTCTCACCACAGGTTTTGAACTAAAATGATTTCATGGCTTCAGGAGACGAACTGTCGCGTTCCTCTTCTCAGATTTAGAAGCATGAGGATGCGTCGCCCCATCATGAAGCTGCACTAGGAGAGAAAAACTCTGCAGGACGGTGAAAGATCTGGAACTGCTGCAACACCTGGATGCAAACGTTTGACCTTTTACCTAAAATATGAATCTAAATTTTTCCTAAATGACTTAAATAACGTGAGTTAAATGAGCTTTCACTCACTTTACATCCAGGATAAAACATCCCAGAAATCTTTGAAAGGAATTCCAGTCTGTGGTTAAACGTCTCTCCACTCAGCCTTCCCACCGGGTTAATTCAGACTTCCCGTAGAAACTGGACACGCCTCCGATTCGTCTTGTGATTAGAATAAAGTTTCCGTTCCTCCTGGACAGGAAGCAGCTGCTCCCAGATGATGGTTTGGTTTGATGTCAGCAGCAGAAAATCCCAAAAGGAAAGAAAATTCAAGTAAAACAATTTAGAAAATGTTTCTGTGTGTGAAACCAGAGTCGTGTAGAAAACTGGGAACCGCTCCAAGTCGGAATTACACTAAATACGAGACTGAAGCTGGACGGCGGTTAGCAGTTAGTTTACCACTCCAGTTAGTCAGCAGGAAGTCGGCTTGGAAAATCGTAATAAATATGAAAGCAGGAGAAACAAAACTTCGCTGCAGATTTTCCTTGGAAGCTCGTCCGGAATACCATCCAAGCTATGGTACAGGACACAAAGAAAACTCCCACAATACAGTCCGGATCCAGTCTGTCCTTTTCTCTGGCAGGTCTGGAACTCCGGTTGATCCAAATCTTCAGTTTTTCCAGATCTCCGGTTCAGTTTCTGTTGGAGAGGAATTCCCAGCTGGAAAAGCGAATGTGTGTTGTCCTGCTGCGTATGGGAGACAATGGAGGAGGACGTTTGGTTTCTGTGATGATACCAGAAGCAGAACTCCGGTATCACCACAATAAGGAAAACAGATTTCCACGGATCTGCATCACATCTGCAGCTCCGCTGTGGAAAAACACCGGACCTCCACAGGCTGGAAGGATCCAGAAGGATCACATCAGATCTGAAATAAAGTCATCAAAAAGTTCCAACCCGACCTCCCGTCAGAGCAGCTCAGGACATGAACCTATGACCACGAAACTGGTGTTCCTGTTGGATCCCGATCCGGACCTGATCCGGACTCATTTCCTGTCGCCCCCACACCTGAACGGATGGATGCTGTGGAGGAAAAAGGCACATCAGAAAAAAAAACACATCAGGTTGTGTTCGGAGATGGAGAAGGAAAAAAGATTCCAGCTTCGGGAAAAGGAACGACGTTCCCGTTCAAGGCTTGCCTTTAGTCCTTCAGAGGTTTGTTTGTTTTGAGAGGTGGGCCTGCCCGAGTCCAGCCGAGGGGGCGGGGCTGTTAAAGGGGTCGTCCGGATCATTAAAGCAGTAAACAAAGTCCATCACCTTCCAAAGAAAAGAAAAAACAAACGCTCCCGACGTTCCCGAAGCACAGCGTTCCTGTAGCCTGCCGTTCCCTGGTAGCCGTCTCAGGTCATACAAAGACCTTGGCGAGTGCATCGGCTCCGGCGCTGCCGATGTAACATTTGGTGGGATGGAACGCCACGTCGTGGATAGACTCCTCAAACTTCTTGCGGTGGGCGGTGAACTCCTGGATGCAGGTCTTGCTCTCCATGTTCCACAGACGGATAGAGCAGTCATGACCTGCGAAGAAGAGGGAGACGGCCAATCAGCGAGCAGAATAGAGCAAACTGAGGAGACGGCGAGCGGCCGGAGACTTACTGCCCGACATCAGGTACAGCCCATTTGGATCCACAGCGAGACTGGTCACGGAGTCCAGATGGGCGACCATGGAGTGGATGAGTTTACCTGCAGGAAGCAATGGTGGGATAAATCCCGGAGAAGCATCTCATCTCCTGCAGGCAGGAAGTGAAGCTTCGGCCTCACCTGTGTGGTTGTCGAAGAACTGGATGTGCCGGTCCTCCTGAGCCGTGATGGTGATGGGCAGCGTGGGATGACTCAGCACTTTGTTGATCTTACAGGGAGATTCTGAGGAGAAAACATGATGTCAGCACCCTGAATTAATCCGCCGTTGAAAGTAGTCCCACCATTTCCTCCCATTTGCCTGAGCTGCTGATGAAATCTTCTAATGTGGACAGAAGTTTTCAGAAAGACAAAAATATCTAAACATTTTAATTTCTTAACCTTTCTGGATCAGTTCAGTTTATCAGTTTACTACCATTCAGGTCCTTAGAGGACAAAAAAACTGCTTTTCATTCATTCATTCTCTGTACCGCTTCGTCCATTAAGGGTCGGGGGGAAGCTGGAGCCTAACCCAGCATTTAGCAGGTGAGAGGCAGGTACACCTGGACAGGTCACCAGTCCATCGTAGGACCGACACAGAGAGACAAACAACCATTCACGTTCACTCCTCGGGAGAATTTAGAGAGACCATTTAACCTGACATCATGTCTTTGGACGATGCGAGGAAGCCGGAGAAGCCGGAGAGAACCCACGCTTGCAACAAACTCCACACAGAAAGGCCACCTCCCCTCCAGTTCAAACCTCCCCCTCATGCAACCATGACACCACCGAGCAGACCAGCTTTACAAAGCTTTAAAAACATAAGTCATATTTTTTCTCCAATAAATCTTTCAATTTAATTCAGTTCTAATCAAAACGACCAAATATCTAATTATTAAAATGATTTTTAACCCTTTAAATGCCAATTTGATCACATGATTTCACAGTTTTTATGAATGAAGGAAAAAATACACACAAAAAATGCTATTTTCCATATAAGAGATTTGGGGTGGTTGGGATTTTATTCAAAGATCTGTCTTAAAGGTGATCAAACTTACTCTTAAAACTTAACAAAACAATATTGATTTTAATGCATAATTTTTATTATTTCTTTTTAGGTATCAGATTTATAATTTCATTCCCTTTCAGGTCATTAGAGGACAAAAAAGTCATGTCACAAAAACTGCCTTAAAATAAAAACCACACTCATATTTTTCCCCAAAACTTCAACTTAAGTCCTGATCAAAACTAACAAATATGTAATTATTAGAATTATTCTCACCATTCAAATGGTAAATTAACGACATTATATTACGTTTTTATTGGGGGAAAAAAACAGAAAAAAATGTATTTTCCATAAAAATACATGTTTGAGAGCTTGGAGGTTATTTATGTTTTTCTTTATCAGTATTATTATATTCTATATAAAATAAAATTCTACAGTCATTTAGCAGACGCTTTTATCCAAAGCGACTTACTTTTTTATATATATATTTATTTATTTATTTTATATATATATATATATATATATATATATATATATAGGGTAGTGACGGGAATGCGCCAGTAGATGGCACCCTTGTACTGTATATCGCCCCAGAAAGAGTTAGCTTTTGTGCTGTTTGTCCTTTCAGGGACACCGTAGCTCAAAACTCTTGGCGGGTAGGATGCCATGTTTTAGGTACATCGTGTGTTACTACCCTAAAGGTAAGCAGCACTTTTAGGGGTCTGCACCATTTCATATAAATATTGTTGGAATAAGTCCACCCATGCATGTAATCTGTTCACTGAATGTTTGTTAACAGAATAACTGTTTGTTCGGCTGATTTTAAATGGTGTGTGAATAGCAAGAAATGAACTTTTAGGTTGTGAACGGCTGTGTTAAGTTTTACTGTGTGGAAATAGCGCTGGGGGTAACAATGTTGTTTCATGCTTTAGTTTGTGATGCAAAGCTACACAGTAAAATGGAAGTTAATGGTAATGTAACATAGGCTAATGATATTTTCTTTGGTTTGAAAGGGCGTCTTTGTTTAGTTATTTTATGTTACATTATTTTATGCTTGGAATGGGATGTTTTCCTAATGACATCGTGTATTACTACCCTAAAGCGTTGGAGAATAAACCGCCTCCAAGGTTTCAGCCACAAGTCCGAACCCTGTGTCCAGTGTCCTCCCTTTCCGCACAACACCCCTGCTACCATCCAACAAAACACAACGCAGAGTCCAAGGGGTCGCAGAGAGCCGTGCTGAGGATACACAGAGCGGGTTACTGTGACAACCCCTGAGCGGGCTGTATTTTGTCCGTCTCTGGGGACTTTACTTTTTGCTTCCAGCTCTGTCTCTTGTTCTGCCTCCTTCTTCTTCTCTCCGCCTCTGTCCTCCGTTTCTCAGGTGGCCAGTATGCTGCTCCGGTCCTCCCGCGGTACCTGGCGGGGCCGTGGCCCGTTTGGGCTTAAATACCAGGCCTTCTCCACCTGCGGGGCTCTTCGCGCCGGCCTGCTCACTGGCAGCACTCCGTGTCCTTTGTTTATGCACTCATTAGTTTTTCCACTTTTGCTTTCCCACGCATCACCTCTCTACAACCAACACTTCCACACACTACTGATGCTACAGATTGTACACATAGGTTACACTGTTAAGCACCGTTTATTTACTTTAGTCACCGTTTCTTAATAAATCATACTCTAATTGGCATCCCTCGTTGTTCCGCTTCTTGTTTGTCAAGTCTCTTACGAGCCGGGCTTGACATTACATATATACATACACACACATCTATATATAACTGGATCCGGACTCTTCGGATCGGACGGAGTTTGGTAGATGGTTCCACCACCGGGGAACAACAGAGGAGAAGAGTGTAGCTACTGATGTGGCGCCACCTTGTGGTGGGAGCACTAGGCGTCTTTCACTGGCAGAGCGTAACTGTGGAGAGGGAGTGTAGCTCTGGATTAAGGAGTGGAGGTAGACCGGAGCCGTTTGGGTTATTGTTTTGTAAGCCAGAAGCAGAGCTTTGAATCTGATGCGCTGCAACTGGAAGCCAGTGGAGAGCGATTAGCAGCGGAGTGACATGAGCTCTTTTGGGCTGGTTGAAGACCAGACGTGCTGCTGCGTTCTGGATCATCTGCAGAGGTTTAACTGAGTTTAACCAGTAAGGAGTTAAATGGTCTGTACTTATCTAGCGCTTTTATCCAAAGCGCTTTACATATACGTCACATTCACCCATTCACACACACATTCACACACTGATGGCGGAAGCTGCCATGCAGGGCGCTAACCACGACCCATCAGGAGCAAGTAGGGGTTCGGTGTCTTGCTCAGGGACACCTCGACATGAGCTCTCCGGGCCAGGATCGAACCGGGTTACAGGACGACCACGCTACCCATTGAGCCATGTCACCCCTAGCACTAAACTCACCTAACTGACTGAACCAACACTGACACTGACATTAAACAAATTCTCTTTTAAACAGGATTTTCCTCAAAATCACCGCCTCTATCTGCTTTGCCTGAGCAGTAAACAGTGGGTGTGACCCGCGTCACGGCCTCAGCCGGTTGTAGAGAGAAGGTGCTAACGACACCAGCGATGTTAATAATAAATGTACTAGAGACAATGTTGACTTTGATCGATAAAAAAAAAAAACATCCAACATGCATTATATAAAAAAATAACTCATTTAATGTTTTCTTTTCATAAAAACAGACGTCATGTGATCAAACTTCCATTTAAAGGGCTTAAATAATTTAAATAATTACATATTTGGTACTTTTGATCAACAGAAGTTGATAAAGAAGTTTGGAAATAAAAAGAAAATCTAATGTTTTCATAACTGTTTTTTTGGACGTTTTTGTCCTCTAATGACCTGAAAGGGAAGTAAATTTCTCTCCATGTGTTCTTTTAAACTTGAAAGACAAACTGAAATAGATATAGAAAAGAATTTTAGAAAGTTGTCCAGGAGAAACACTTTAGTACAATAAATTTCCCATATAGGGTACAATGATGGAGTAAAATTGAGGGAAAAATAATCTAAAAGGACTAAAAAGTCCATCATAACCTAGAAGAGGGTAAAGACAGAGTGGATTGTGGGAGTTTAGTAGTGCTTCTTGAAGTCTGCAGGTGGCTGTTTGTGCTCGTACCTGGTGGTCCATCAGATTCCAGCTTTAGGACCAGCTGCTGCGTTTCCATGTTGTAAAGTCCGATGTATCCCGTGTTGAAGGACGTCACCATGTAAGCCGGTTCGCTGCTCACCAGGTCCACCGAGGTGGGGATGCCGAGCTCTGAGGCAGAACCACACAGTCGCAGAGGTGAGATGGAACCAGCCAATAAACAGACATATCAGAACATAAATGTCAGTGTGAGGAAGAAAAAGAAGAGGTCCTCATACAGAGCCTTGTGGAACACCACTACTTGAGAAGATAGAGATAAACCTGACAGGAGCTTTTATTCTCTGATTTGACTTTAAAATCGAAAAAAGTCTGCAGTCTGATTCTCAGGAGGAAGTTCTGGTAATGTTAACGCCCAGCAAATCCACTCTGATCTCAGTGAAGCCCCTAAAATCCACCCTGTCAGATAATTTCTGTCCTGGAGAAAGTCCACACACCTCAATGAGACCGCTGTTAAAAACCAGGTTCATAAACCACCAGTACAAACGTTTAACGCCATTTTTGTTTGATTATCAGAATGTTGAGGCAACATCACGCTGATTTTCGTTTCCATGCCGACAGTTTCACACCTCCTCGTTCATTGAAAACCGCGAGAGATGGCGAGGTGTTGGCGGCGCTCCACAGCCGGACCGTCCCGTCAGCCGAGCAGGACAGGAGGCGGTGATGAGCTGAGCTGTAGACCAGACCCCACACCGAGTCCTTGTGGCCGCAGAGCGCCCCCCGCAGCACGGAGGGCTCTGCAATGACACAAAGTTCAATCTAAAGCACATTAAAAACACAAATAAATCTTCATTTAAATAAAAATTTAAACATATGAGTTTCTGGCTCATACCATACGAGTCGTAGGGGTCGATGTTGGGATTGGGGGTGTTCCAGCTCTGAATGGTCCCGTCCACTCCTCCACTGAAACACTGCTCACCGTTGCAGCTCATGGTGACAGACAGGACTGCACCGCTACACAGGGCAGAAGAACATCATACAGTTTATATCTTTAAATTTCAATATTTTAACACACAGATGTCAACTGGAGCTAAATTATATAAATGTTTAACTTCTGCTGTGCAGATGTAAACATTTCCAGGTCAGCAGGACCTCACCTGTGAGCTCTGAAGGTGTAGATGGGCTCCACATCTAAAGCAGCACACCTGAAGGTGGAAGCAGAGAAATCAGCTTTAACTAAAACACTGCGGGTAACCTGGCTCTGCTCGTCTCTAAAATCTTCTGATTTTGGCTCATCATCATCTTCATCAGAGCTGCAGGAAGCTCAGACCAGAAGCTGGGAGCAGCAGCAACACCGCCCCCTCAGGTCAGACTGGGAATTACAACTCAGACCTTTGGCTCTGCAAAACTTTCTACAACTTTTATGATTTCATTAAATGATTTGATGGTTTAACAGCAGAACAAACAGAACTTGTAATCTCATCTTGTTTTGGTCTGAAAACAAAGGTTTAACTCTCACTTCTTGGCCGGCGCCGTCTTCTGAAGGTTCCACAGTTTCAGAGTGTGATCTTCTGAGGCCGTGACCAGAACCGGCTCGACCGGGTGGAAGGCCAGACTGCGGACAGAGTCAAAGTGGCTCCGCAACGTGAACTTCGGGTTCCAGGTTTTCCTCAGAGCGTCCTTGCTGTTGGAGATCTGAGAACGGGTCAGAACCGACACAATTCTGTTATGTAAAGCAACTCGAGGAAACTTCATGAAAATGGTTTGAATTTATGGCCGAGGACACGTCGGGCCCAATTATATATTATATTATATTATATTATATTATATTATATTATATTATATTATATTATATTATATTATATTCATTTTAGGGGGAACATACAAAAAAACTTTATGCATTAAAAAAATTAACACATTGAATTGCAGTTTAAATTCCGAACAATGCGGAAAGTCAGTACACGAGTTCCTGCACCAATACACTGCTGCACACATCAGAGCTCGGTTAAAAACTTAGCAACTTTGGGGGTTTATTTAGTGGTTTTCAGATCCCTCTAGCGACTCTATTTCAAATAAGCAGCTAGCTTATCTAGTGACTTTTCTGTTGTTAATGGAAACTTCTGGAGACTGATGTGAAAGCACATAATGTTTACTCTTCTGAATGAACCGCGGTGCTGCCAGAAGCCCCTCCCCCATCCAACAAATCACACAGGAGGTTTGGTCCTCAGGCAGCATCAGCCCCAGCTCCCAGCATCAGCCCCAACTTTATATTGTTTATTAACTTATCTTATTGTTATTGTTATATTTATTGCATTCTATTTGCCTCTATTTTGCTTTGTACCTGTATATATTGTGTCTTGTGCTTGTCCTGCTTTACTGTTGGTGTTGTATTGCTACTGGTACCCAAATTTCCCTGAGGGCTCTCTGAAGGGATTAATAAAGTATTTCTATTCTACTCTATTCTATTCTATCTAGCTTCCAGCATCAGCCCCAGCTTCCAGCATCAGTCCCAACTTCCAGCATCAGTCCCAGCTTCCAGCATCAGTCCCAGCTTCCAGCATCAGTCCCAGTTCCCAGCATCAGTCCCAGTTCCCAGCATCAGTCCCAGCTTCCAGCATCAGTCCCAGCTTCCAGCATCAGTCCCAGTTCCCAGCATCAGTCCCAGTTCCCAGCATCAGTCCCAGCTTCCAGCATTTACATTTAAATAAAAAATGTTGCTTTTTGAGGCAAAAACTTGTATGCGATTAAAATGCAATAATCAAGATTAATTAATTACAAAGCCTGTCATTAATTAGATAATTTTCAAATTGAGTCCCACCCCTCATTATATAATTTTTATTTATTTAAAGAAAACTGAACATTACACAGCATATTATTATTATTATTTTTATAATTTTTATTATTATTATTATTATCATATAATTCAGTTTATAATTGTTTTAATTATCGATCTGACTCGGTTTGTTTTTTAACAAAAACCTAATAAAACATTCAGGTATATGCTAATGAGGGGGCGTAGTCTGATATATTCTACTCTTTGCATCACTCACATCGTATCCCAGACTCTCAGCCTCATTGGCCACAGTCAGTCCGGCCAGTTCTCCCAGTCCCAGTTCATTGGAGACAGCTTCGTCCACGCGGCCCAGTATGAATGACTTCCCAGAGGACGGAAGGAATGTCATCGTCTCTGTGGGGAGGAAATGGACAAAAACACCTGATTGAGAATATTTCTGAACTGCTGCAGCTGAATAACTGACCTGGTTGGATGTTGATGTTGGTGGTGGTGGTGTTTTGGGGGGGGGGGGGGGGGGGGGGGGGGGGTCAGGACTATCTCTAGGTTACCGTCTTCAGGCCGTCCCACTTCATGCTCAATGATCCTGGGAACGCTGGGCCGGGACGGCGGTGTCACGGCCGCCTGAATGGACGGGAGATCCTCAGTGTCCCGAAGGTTGGCCAACATGTCCTGGAGTTTGGACCGGTTTGGTCCTGGAGGAGGAGGAGGAGGAGGAGGACGAGGAGACACAAAGAGGAACAATTACAAAGATGGAGGCATTCAGAAAAATAAAACAGCAGATCTGCAGAGCATGGAGACAAAGATTAGAGAAAGTCTGAAGAAGGAAAGAGAACGATGAAGGACAGAAAGAGAAAGATGAAGGACAGAAAGATGAAGGACAGAAAAATGAAGGACAGAAACACAACGATGAAGGACAGAAAGATGAAGGACAGAAAGATGAAGGACAGAAAGATGAAGATGAAGGACAGAAAGATGAAGGACAGAAAGATGAAGGAAAGAAAGAGAAAGATGAAGGACAGAAAGATGAAGGACAGAAAGAGAAAGATGAAGGACAGAAAGATGAAGGAAAGAAAGATGAAGGAAAGAAAGAGAAAAATGAAGGACAGAAAGATGAAGGACAGAAAGAGAAAGATGAAGGACAGAAAGATGAAGGAAAGAAAGACGAAGGAAAGAAAGACAACGATGAAGGACAGAAAAATGAAGGACAGAAAGACAACGATGAAGGACAGAAAGATGAAGGAAAGAAAGAGAAAGATGAAGGACAGAAAGATGAAGGAAAGAAAGAGAAAAATGAAGGACAGAAAGATGAAGGACAGAAAGAGAAAGATGAAGGACAGAAAGATGAAGGAAAGAAAGAGAAAAATGAAGGACAGAAAGAGAAAGATGAAGGACAGAAAGATGAAGGACAGAAAGAGAAAGATGAAGGACAGAAAGATGAAGGAAAGAAAGAGAAAGATGAAGGACAGAAAGATGAAGGACAGAAAGATGAAGGAAAGAAAGATGAAGGAAAGAAAGAGAAAAATGAAGGACAGAAAGAGAAAGTTGAAGGACAGAAAGATGAAGGACAGAAAGAGAAAGATGAAGGACAGAAAAATGAAGGACAGAAAGATGAAGGAAAGAAAGATGAAGGAAAGAAAGAGAAAAATGAAGGACAGAAAGAGAAAGTTGAAGGACAGAAAGATGAAGGACAGAAAGAGAAAGATGAAGGACAGAAAAATGAAGGACAGAAAGATGAAGGACAGAAAGAGAAAGATGAAGGACAGAAAGATGAAGGACAGAAAGATGAAGGAAAGAAAGAGAAAAATGAAGGACAGAAAGATGAAGGACAGAAAGAGAAAGATCAAGGACAGAAAGATGAAGGAAAGAAAGATGAAGGAAAGAAAGAGAAAAATGAAGGACAGAAAGATGAAGGACAGAAAGAGAAAGATGAAGGACAGAAAGATGAAGGACAGAAAGAGAAAGATGAAGGACAGAAAGAGAAAGATGAAGGACAGAAAGATGAAGGAAAGAAAGAGAAAAATGAAGGACAGAAAGATGAAGGACAGAAAGAGAAAGATGAAGGACAGAAAGATGAAGGACAGAAAGAGAAAAATGAAGGACAGAAAGATGAAGGACAGAAAGAGAAAGATGAAGGACAGAAAGATGAAGGACAGAAAGAGAAAGATGAAGGACAGAAAGATGAAGGACAGAAAGAGAAAGATGAAGGACAGAAAGATGAAGGAAAGAAAGAGAAAGATGAAGGACAGAAAGATGAAGGAAAGAAAGATGAAGGACAGAAAGACAACGATGAAGGACAGAAAGATGAAGGAAAGAAAGAGAAAAATGAAGGACAGAAAGATGAAGGAAAGAAAGAGAAAGATGAAGGAAAGAAAGATGAAGGAAAGAAAGAGAAAGATGAAGGACAGAAAGATGAAGGAAAGAAAGAGAAAAATGAAGGACAGAAAGATGAAGGACAGAAAGAGAAAGATGAAGGACAGAAAGATGAAGGAAAGAAAGAGAAAGATGAAGGACAGAAAGATGAAGGACAGAAAGAGAAAGATGAAGGACAGAAAGATGAAGGAAAGAAAGAGAAAGATGAAGGACAGAAAGAGAAAGATGAAGGACAGAAAGATGAAGGACAGAAAGAGAAAGATGAAGGACAGAAAGATGAAGGACAGAAAGAGAAAGATGAAGGAAAGAAAGATGAAGGAAAGAAAGAGAAAAATGAAGGACAGAAAGATGAAGGACAGAAAGAGAAAGATGAAGGACAGAAAGACAACGATGAAGGACAGAAAGATGAAGGAAAGAAAGAGAAAGATGAAGGACAGAAAGATGAAGGAAAGAAAGAGAAAAATGAAGGACAGAAAGATGAAGGACAGAAAGAGAAAGATGAAGGACAGAAAGACAACGATGAAGGACAGAAAGATGAAGGAAAGAAAGAGAAAGATGAAGGACAGAAAGATGAAGGAAAGAAAGAGAAAGATGAAGGAAAGAAAGATGAAGGAAAGAAAGAGAAAGATGAAGGACAGAAAGATGAAGGAAAGAAAGAGAAAAATGAAGGACAGAAAGATGAAGGACAGAAAGAGAAAGATGAAGGACAGAAAGATGAAGGAAAGAAAGAGAAAGATGAAGGACAGAAAGATGAAGGACAGAAAGAGAAAGATGAAGGACAGAAAGATGAAGGAAAGAAAGAGAAAGATGAAGGACAGAAAGATGAAGGACAGAAAGAGAAAGATGAAGGACAGAAAGATGAAGGAAAGAAAGATGAAGGAAAGAAAGAGAAAAATGAAGGACAGAAAGAGAAAGATGAAGGACAGAAAGATGAAGGACAGAAAGAGAAAGATGAAGGACAGAAAAATGAAGGACAGAAAGATGAAGGACAGAAAGAGAAAGATGAAGGACAGAAAGATGAAGGAAAGAAAGAGAAAAATGAAGGACAGAAAGATGAAGGACAGAAAGAGAAAGATCAAGGACAGAAAGATGAAGGAAAGAAAGATGAAGGAAAGAAAGAGAAAAATGAAGGACAGAAAGATGAAGGACAGAAAGAGAAAGATGAAGGACAGAAAGATGAAGGAAAGAAAGAGAAAAATGAAGGACAGAAAGAGAAAGATGAAGGACAGAAAGAGAAAGATGAAGGACAGAAAGATGAAGGAAAGAAAGAGAAAAATGAAGGACAGAAAGAGAAAGATGAAGGACAAAAAGATGAAGGACAGAAAGAGAAAGATGAAGGACAGAAAGATGAAGCAAAGAAAGAGAAAGATGAAGGACAGAAAAATGAAGGACAGAAAGAGAAAGATGAAGGACAGAAAGATGAAGGAAAGAAAGAGAAAGATGAAGGACAGAAAAATGAAGGACAGAAAGATGAAGGAAAGAAAGAGAAAAATGAAGGACAGAAAGATGAAGGACAGAAAGAGAAAGATGAAGGACAGAAAAATGAAGGACAGAAAGATGAAGGAAAGAAAGAGAAAGATGAAGGACAGAAAGATGAAGGAAAGAAAGAGAAAAATGAAGGACAGAAAGATGAAGGACAGAAAGAGAAAGATGAAGGACAGAAAGATGAAGGAAAGAAAGAGAAAGATGAAGGACAGAAAGAGAAAGATGAAGGACAGAAAGATGAAGGAAAGAAAGAGAAAGATGAAGGACAGAAAGATGAAGGACAGAAAGATGAAGGAAAGAAAGAGAAAAATGAAGGACAGAAAGATGAAGGAAAGAAAGAGAAAGATGAAGGACAGAAAAATGAAGGACAGAAAGAGAAAAATGAAGGACAGAAAGATGAAGGACAGAAAGATGAAGGAAAGAAAGATGAAGGAAAGAAAGACAACGATGAAGGACAGAAAGATGAAGGAAAGAAAGAGAAAAATGAAGGACAGAAACATGAAGGAAAGAAAGAGAAAGATGAAGGACAGAAAGATGAAGGACAGAAAGATGAAGGAAAAAAAGAGAAAGATGAAGGACAGAAAGATGAAGGACAGAAAGAGAAAGATGAAGGACAGAAAGATGAAGGAAAGAAAGATGAAGGAAAGAAAGAGAAAAATGAAGGACAGAAAGAGAAAGATGAAGGACAGAAAGATGAAGGACAGAAAGAGAAAGATGAAGGACAGAAAGATGAAGGAAAGAAAGAGAAAGATGAAGGACAGAAAGATGAAGGACAGAAAGAGAAAGATGAAGGACAGAAAGATGAAGGAAAGAAAGATGAAGGAAAGAAAGAGAAAATGAAGGACAGAAAGAGAAAGATGAAGGACAGAAAGATGAAGGACAGAAAGAGAAAGATGAAGGACAGAAAGATGAAGGAAAGAAAGATGAAGGAAAGAAAAAGAAAAATGAAGGACAGAAAGAGAAAAATGAAGGACAGAAAGATGAAGGACAGAAAGAGAAAGATGAAGGACAGAAAGATGAAGGAAAGAAAGAGAAAGATGAAGGACAGAAAGATGAAGGACAGAAAGATGAAGGAAAGAAAGAGAAAAATGAAGGACAGAAAGAGAAAGATGAAGGACAGAAAGATGAAGGACAGAAAGAGAAAGATGAAGGACAGAAAGATGAAGGAAAGAAAGAGAAAGATGAAGGACAGAAAGATGAAGGACAGAAAGAGAAAGATGAAGGACAGAAAGATGAAGGAAAGAAAGAGAAAGATGAAGGACAGAAAGATGAAGGAAAGAAAGATGAAGGAAAGAAAGAGAAAAATGAAGGACAGAAAGAGAAAGATGAAGGACAGAAAGATGAAGGAAAGAAAGATGAAGGAAAGAAAGAGAAAAATAAAGGACAGAAAGAGAAAAATGAAGGACAGAAAGATGAAGGACAGAAAGAGAAAGATGAAGGACAGAAAGATGAAGGACAGAAAGAGAAAGATGAAGGACAGAAAGATGAAGGAAAGAAAGAGAAAGATGAAGGACAGAAAGATGAAGGAAAGAAAGAGAAAGATGAAGGACAGAAAGACGAAGGAAAGAAAGATGAAGGAAAGAAAGACAACGATGAAGGACAGAAAAATGAAGGACAGAAAGACAACGATGAAGGACAGAAAGATGAAGGAAAGAAAGAGAAAAATGAAGGACAGAAAGATGAAGGAAAGAAAGAGAAAGATGAAGGACAGAAAGATGAAGGAAAGAAAGAGAAAAATGAAGGAGAGAAAGATGAAGGACAGAAAGAGAAAGATGAAGGACAGAAAGATGAAGGAAAGAAAGAGAAAGATGAAGGACAGAAAGATGAAGGACAGAAAGAGAAAGATGAAGGACAGAAAGATGAAGGAAAGAAAGATGAAGGAAAGAAAGAGAAAAATGAAGGACAGAAAGAGAAAGATGAAGGACAGAAAGATGAAGGAAAGAAAGATGAAGGAAAGAAAGAGAAAAATGAAGGACAGAAAGAGAAAAATGAAGGACAGAAAGATGAAGGACAGAAAGAGAAAGATGAAGGAAAGAAAGATGAAGGAAAGAAAGAGAAAGATGAAGGACAGAAAGATGAAGGACAGAAAGATGAAGGAAAGAAAGAGAAAAATGAAGGACAGAAAGAGAAAGATGAAGGACAGAAAGATGAAGGAAAGAAAGAGAAAGATGAAGGACAGAAAGATGAAGGACAGAAAGAGAAAGATGACGGACAGAAAAATGAAGGACAGAAAGAGAAAAATGAAGGACAGAAAGATGAAGGACAGAAAGAGAAAGATGAAGGACAGAAAGATGAAGGAAAGAAAGAGAAAGATGAAGGACAGAAAGATGAAGGAAAGAAAGAGAAAAATGAAGGACAGAAAGATGAAGGACAGAAAGAGAAAGATGAAGGACAGAAAGATGAAGGAAAGAAAGATGAAGGACAGAAAGACAACGATGAAGGACAGAAAGATGAAGGAAAGAAAGAGAAAGATGAAGGAAAGAAAGATGAAGGAAAGAAAGAGAAAGATGAAGGACAGAAAGATGAAGGAAAGAAAGAGAAAAATGAAGGACAGAAAGAGAAAGATGAAGGACAGAAAGAGAAAGATGAAGGACAGAAAGATGAAGGAAAGAAAGAGAAAAATGAAGGAAAGAAAGAGAAAGATGAAGGACAGAAAGATGAAGGAAAGAAAGAGAAAAATGAAGGACAGAAAGATGAAGGACAGAAAGAGAAAGATGAAGGACAGAAAGATGAAGGAAAGAAAGAGAAAAATGAAGGACAGAAAGAGAAAGATGAAGGACAGAAAGAGAAAGATGAAGGACAGAAAGATGAAGGAAAGAAAGAGAAAAATGAAGGACAGAAAGAGAAAGATGAAGGACAAAAAGATGAAGGACAGAAAGAGAAAGATGAAGGACAGAAAGATGAAGCAAAGAAAGAGAAAGATGAAGGACAGAAAAATGAAGGACAGAAAGAGAAAGATGAAGGACAGAAAGATGAAGGAAAGAAAGAGAAAGATGAAGGACAGAAAGATGAAGGACAGAAAAATGAAGGACAGAAAGATGAAGGAAAGAAAGAGAAAAATGAAGGACAGAAAGATGAAGGACAGAAAGAGAAAGATGAAGGACAGAAAAATGAAGGACAGAAAGATGAAGGAAAGAAAGAGAAAGATGAAGGACAGAAAGATGAAGGAAAGAAAGAGAAAAATGAAGGACAGAAAGATGAAGGACAGAAAGAGAAAGATGAAGGACAGAAAGATGAAGGAAAGAAAGAGAAAGATGAAGGACAGAAAGAGAAAGATGAAGGACAGAAAGATGAAGGAAAGAAAGAGAAAGATGAAGGACAGAAAGATGAAGGACAGAAAGATGAAGGAAAGAAAGAGAAAAATGAAGGACAGAAAGATGAAGGAAAGAAAGAGAAAGATGAAGGACAGAAAAATGAAGGACAGAAAGAGAAAAATGAAGGACAGAAAGATGAAGGACAGAAAGATGAAGGAAAGAAAGATGAAGGAAAGAAAGACAACGATGAAGGACAGAAAGATGAAGGAAAGAAAGAGAAAAATGAAGGACAGAAACATGAAGGAAAGAAAGAGAAAGATGAAGGACAGAAAGATGAAGGACAGAAAGATGAAGGAAAAAAAGAGAAAGATGAAGGACAGAAAGATGAAGGACAGAAAGAGAAAGATGAAGGACAGAAAGATGAAGGAAAGAAAGATGAAGGAAAGAAAGAGAAAAATGAAGGACAGAAAGAGAAAGATGAAGGACAGAAAGATGAAGGACAGAAAGAGAAAGATGAAGGACAGAAAGATGAAGGAAAGAAAGAGAAAGATGAAGGACAGAAAGATGAAGGACAGAAAGAGAAAGATGAAGGACAGAAAGATGAAGGAAAGAAAGATGAAGGAAAGAAAGAGAAAAATGAAGGACAGAAAGAGAAAGATGAAGGACAGAAAGATGAAGGACAGAAAGAGAAAGATGAAGGACAGAAAGATGAAGGAAAGAAAGAGAAAGATGAAGGACAGAAAGATGAAGGACAGAAAGAGAAAGATGAAGGACAGAAAGATGAAGGAAAGAAAGAGAAAGATGAAGGACAGAAAGATGAAGGAAAGAAAGAGAAAGATGAAGGACAGAAACATGAAGGAAAGAAAGAGAAAGATGAAGGACAGAAAGATGAAGGACAGAAAGATGAAGGAAAAAAAGAGAAAGATGAAGGACAGAAAGATGAAGGACAGAAAGAGAAAGATGAAGGACAGAAAGATGAAGGAAAGAAAGATGAAGGAAAGAAAGAGAAAAATGAAGGACAGAAAGAGAAAGATGAAGGACAGAAAGATGAAGGACAGAAAGAGAAAGATGAAGGACAGAAAGATGAAGGAAAGAAAGAGAAAGATGAAGGACAGAAAGATGAAGGACAGAAAGATGAAGGAAAGAAAGAGAAAAATGAAGGACAGAAAGAGAAAGATGAAGGACAGAAAGATGAAGGACAGAAAGAGAAAGATGAAGGACAGAAAGATGAAGGAAAGAAAGAGAAAGATGAAGGACAGAAAGATGAAGGACAGAAAGAGAAAGATGAAGGACAGAAAGATGAAGGAAAGAAAGAGAAAGATGAAGGACAGAAAGATGAAGGAAAGAAAGAGAAAAATGAAGGACAGAAAGATGAAGGAAAGAAAGAGAAAGATGAAGGACAGAAAGATGAAGGAAAGAAAGAGAAAGATGAAGGACAGAAAGAGAAAGATGAAGGACAGAAAGATGAAGGAAAGAAAGAGAAAGATGAAGGACAGAAAGATGAAGGAAAGAAAGAGAAAAATGAAGGACAGAAAGATGAAGGAAAGAAAGAGAAAGATGAAGGACAGAAAAATGAAGGACAGAAAGAGAAAAATGAAGGACAGAAAGATGAAGGACAGAAAGATGAAGGAAAGAAAGATGAAGGAAAGAAAGACAACGATGAAGGACAGAAAGATGAAGGAAAGAAAGAGAAAAATGAAGGACAGAAAGATGAAGGAAAGAAAGAGAAAGATGAAGGACAGAAACATGAAGGAAAGAAAGAGAAAGATGAAGGACAGAAAGATGAAGGACAGAAAGATGAAGGAAAGAAAGAGAAAGATGAAGGACAGAAAGATGAAGGACAGAAAGAGAAAGATGAAGGACAGAAAGATGAAGGAAAGAAAGATGAAGGAAAGAAAGAGAAAAATGAAGGACAGAAAGAGAAAGATGAAGGACAGAAAGATGAAGGAAAGAAAGATGAAGGAAAGAAAAAGAAAAATGAAGGACAGAAAGATGAAGGACAGAAAGATGAAGGACAGAAAGAGAAAGATGAAGGACAGAAAGATGAAGGAAAGAAAGAGAAAGATGAAGGACAGAAAGATGAAGGACAGAAAGATGAAGGAAAGAAAGAGAAAAATGAAGGACAGAAAGAGAAAGATGAAGGACAGAAAGATGAAGGACAGAAAGAGAAAGATGAAGGACAGAAAGATGAAGGAAAGAAAGAGAAAGATGAAGGACAGAAAGATGAAGGACAGAAAGAGAAAGATGAAGGACAGAAAGATGAAGGAAAGAAAGAGAAAGATGAAGGACAGAAAGATGAAGGAAAGAAAGATGAAGGAAAGAAAGAGAAAAATGAAGGACAGAAAGAGAAAGATGAAGGACAGAAAGATGAAGGAAAGAAAGATGAAGGAAAGAAAGAGAAAAATAAAGGACAGAAAGAGAAAATGAAGGACAGAAAGATGAAGGACAGAAAGAGAAAGATGAAGGACAGAAAGATGAAGGACAGAAAGAGAAAGATGAAGGACAGAAAGATGAAGGAAAGAAAGAGAAAGATGAAGGACAGAAAGATGAAGGAAAGAAAGAGAAAGATGAAGGACAGAAAGACGAAGGAAAGAAAGATGAAGGAAAGAAAGACAACGATGAAGGACAGAAAAATGAAGGACAGAAAGACAACGATGAAGGACAGAAAGATGAAGGACAGAAAGAGAAAGATGAAGGACAGAAAGATGAAGGAAAGAAAGAGAAAGATGAAGGACAGAAAGATGAAGGAAAGAAAGAGAAAGATGAAGGACAGAAAGACGAAGGAAAGAAAGATGAAGGAAAGAAAGACAACGATGAAGGACAGAAAAATGAAGGACAGAAAGACAACGATGAAGGACAGAAAGATGAAGGAAAGAAAGAGAAAGATGAAGGACAGAAAGATGAAGGAAAGAAAGAGAAAAATGAAGGAGAGAAAGATGAAGGACAGAAAGAGAAAGATGAAGGACAGAAAGATGAAGGAAAGAAAGAGAAAGATGAAGGACAGAAAGATGAAGGACAGAAAGAGAAAGATGAAGGACAGAAAGATGAAGGAAAGAAAGATGAAGGAAAGAAAGAGAAAATGAAGGACAGAAAGAGAAAGATGAAGGACAGAAAGATGAAGGAAAGAAAGATGAAGGAAAGAAAGAGAAAAATGAAGGACAGAAAGAGAAAAATGAAGGACAGAAAGATGAAGGACAGAAAGAGAAAGATGAAGGAAAGAAAGATGAAGGAAAGAAAGAGAAAGATGAAGGACAGAAAGATGAAGGACAGAAAGATGAAGGAAAGAAAGAGAAAAATGAAGGACAGAAAGAGAAAGATGAAGGACAGAAAGATGAAGGAAAGAAAGAGAAAGATGAAGGACAGAAAGATGAAGGACAGAAAGAGAAAGATGACGGACAGAAAAATGAAGGACAGAAAGAGAAAAATGAAGGACAGAAAGATGAAGGACAGAAAGAGAAAGATGAAGGACAGAAAGATGAAGGAAAGAAAGAGAAAGATGAAGGACAGAAAGATGAAGGAAAGAAAGAGAAAAATGAAGGACAGAAAGATGAAGGACAGAAAGAGAAAGATGAAGGACAGAAAGATGAAGGAAAGAAAGATGAAGGACAGAAAGACAACGATGAAGGACAGAAAGATGAAGGAAAGAAAGAGAAAGATGAAGGAAAGAAAGATGAAGGAAAGAAAGAGAAAGATGAAGGACAGAAAGATGAAGGAAAGAAAGAGAAAAATGAAGGACAGAAAGAGAAAGATGAAGGACAGAAAGAGAAAGATGAAGGACAGAAAGATGAAGGAAAGAAAGAGAAAAATGAAGGAAAGAAAGAGAAAGATGAAGGACAGAAAGATGAAGGAAAGAAAGAGAAAAATGAAGGACAGAAAGATGAAGGACAGAAAGAGAAAGATGAAGGACAGAAAGATGAAGGAAAGAAAGAGAAAAATGAAGGACAGAAAGAGAAAGATGAAGGACAGAAAGATGAAGGACAGAAAGAGAAAGATGAAGGACAGAAAGATGAAGCAAAGAAAGAGAAAGATGAAGGACAGAAAGATGAAGGACAGAAAGAGAAAGATGAAGGACAGAAAGATGAAGGAAAGAAAGAGAAAGATGAAGGACAGAAAGATGAAGGACAGAAAAATGAAGGACAGAAAGATGAAGGAAAGAAAGAGAAAAATGAAGGACAGAAAGATGAAGGACAGAAAGAGAAAGATGAAGGACAGAAAAATGAAGGACAGAAAGATGAAGGAAAGAAAGAGAAAGATGAAGGACAGAAAGATGAAGGAAAGAAAGAAAAATGAAGGACAGAAAGATGAAGGAAAGAAAGAGAAAAATGAAGGACAGAAAGATGAAGGAAAGAAAGAGAAAAATGAAGGACAGAAAGATGAAGGAAAGAAAGAGAAAGATGAAGGACAGAAAGATGAAGGAAAGAAAGAGAAAGATGAAGGACAGAAAGATGAAGGAAAGAAAGAGAAAAATGAAGGACAGAAAGATGAAGGAAAGAAAGAGAAAGATGAAGGACAGAAAGATGAAGGAAAGAAAGAGAAAGATGAAGGACAGAAAGAGAAAGATGAAGGACAGAAAGATGAAGGAAAGAAAGAGAAAGATGAAGGACAGAAAGATGAAGGACAGAAAGATGAAGGAAAGAAAGAGAAAAATGAAGGACAGAAAGATGAAGGAAAGAAAGAGAAAGATGAAGGACAGAAAAATGAAGGACAGAAAGAGAAAAATGAAGGACAGAAAGATGAAGGACAGAAAGATGAAGGAAAGAAAGATGAAGGAAAGAAAGACAACGATGAAGGACAGAAAGATGAAGGAAAGAAAGAGAAAAATGAAGGACAGAAAGATGAAGGAAAGAAAGAGAAAGATGAAGGACAGAAACATGAAGGACAGAAAGAGAAAGATGAAGGACAGAAAGATGAAGGAAAGAAAGATGAAGGAAAGAAAGAGAAAAATGAAGGACAGAAAGAGAAAGATGAAGGACAGAAAGATGAAGGAAAGAAAGATGAAGGAAAGAAAGAGAAAAATGAAGGACAGAAAGAGAAAAATGAAGGACAGAAAGATGAAGGACAGAAAGAGAAAGATGAAGGACAGAAAGAGAAAGATGAAGGACAGAAAGATGAAGGACAGAAAGATGAAGGAAAGAAAGAGAAAAATGAAGGACAGAAAGAGAAAGATGAAGGACAGAAAGATGAAGGACAGAAAGAGAAAGATGAAGGACAGAAAGATGAAGGAAAGAAAGAGAAAGATGAAGGACAGAAAGATGAAGGACAGAAAGAGAAAGATGAAGGACAGAAAGATGAAGGAAAGAAAGAGAAAGATGAAGGACAGAAAGATGAAGGAAAGAAAGATGAAGGAAAGAAAGAGAAAAATGAAGGACAGAAAGAGAAAGATGAAGGACAGAAAGATGAAGGAAAGAAAGAGAAAGATGAAGGACAGAAAGATGAAGGACAGAAAGAGAAAGATGACGGACAGAAAAATGAAGGACAGAAAGAGAAAGATGAAGGACAGAAAGATGAAGGACAGAAAGAGAAAGATGAAGGACAGAAAGATGAAGGAAAGAAAGAGAAAGATGAAGGACAGAAAGATGAAGGAAAGAAAGAGAAAAATGAAGGACAGAAAGATGAAGGACAGAAAGAGAAAGATGAAGGACAGAAAGATGAAGGAAAGAAAGAGAAAGATGAAGGACAGAAAGATGAAGGAAAGAAAGAGAAAAATGAAGGACAGAAAGATGAAGGACAGAAAGAGAAAGATGAAGGACAGAAAGATGAAGGAAAGAAAGAGAAAAATGAAGGACAGAAAGAGAAAGATGAAGGACAGAAAGATGAAGGACAGAAAGAGAAGATGAAGGACAGAAAGATGAAGGAAAGAAAGAGAAAGATGAAGGACAGAAAGATGAAGGACAGAAAGAGAAAGATGAAGGACAGAAAGATGAAGGAAAGAAAGAGAAAAATGAAGGACAGAAAGAGAAAGATGAAGGACAGAAAGATGAAGGACAGAAAGAGAAAGATGAAGGACAGAAAGATGAAGGAAAGAAAGAGAAAGATGAAGGACAGAAAGATGAAGGACAGAAAGAGAAAGATGAAGGACAGAAAGATGAAGGAAAGAAAGAGAAAAATGAAGGACAGAAAGAGAAAGATGAAGGACAGAAAGATGAAGGACAGAAAGAGAAAGATGAAGGACAGAAAGATGAAGGAAAGAAAGAGAAAGATGAAGGACAGAAAGATGAAGGACAGAAAGATGAAGGACAGAAAGAGAAAGATGAAGGACAGAAAGATGAGGAAAGAAAGATGAAGGAAAGAAAGACAACGATGAAGGACAGAAAAATGAAGGTCAGAAAGACAACGATGAAGGAAAGAAAGATGAAGGACAGAAAGATGAAGGAAAGAAAGAGAAAAATGAAGGACAGAAAGATGAAGGACAGAAAGATGAAGGAAAGAAAGACAACGATGAAGGACAGAAAAATGAAGGTCAGAAAGACAACGATGAAGGACAGAAAGATGAAGGACAGAAAGATGAAGGAAAGAAAGATGAAGGAAAGAAAGAGAAAAATGAAGGACAGAAAGATGAAGGAAAGAAAGAGAAAGATGAAGGACAGAAAGATGAAGGACAGAAAGAGAAAGATGAAGGACAGAAAGATGAAGGAAAGAAAGAGAAAGATGAAGGACAGAAAGATGAAGGAAAGAAAGAGAAAGATGAAGGACAGAAAGATGAAGGACAGAAAGATGAAGGAAAGAAAGAGAAAAATGAAGGACAGAAAGATGAAGGACAGAAAGATGAAGGAAAGAAAGAGAAAAATGAAGGACAGAAAGAGAAAGATGAAGGACAGAAAGATGAAGGACAGAAAGAGAAAGATGAAGGACAGAAAGATGAAGGAAAGAAAGAGAAAGATGAAGGACAGAAAGATGAAGGACAGAAAGATGAAGGACAGAAAGATGAAGGAAAGAAAGAGAAAAATGAAGGACAGAAAGATGAAGGAAAGAAAGATGAAGGAAAGAAAGAGAAAAATGAAGGACAGAAAGATGAAGGACAGAAAGATGAAGGAAAGAAAGAGAAAAATGAAGGACAGAAAGATGAAGGAAAGAAAGAGAAAAATGAAGGACAGAAAGATGAAGGACAGAAAGATGAAGGAAAGAAAGAGAAAAATGAAGGACAGAAAGATGAAGGAAAGAAAGATGAAGGAAAGAAAGAGAAAAATGAAGGACAGAAAGATGAAGGAAAGAAAGAGAAACATGAAGGACAGAAAGATGAAGGAAAGAAAGAGAAAAATGAAGGACAGAAAGATGAAGGAAAGAAAGAGAAAAATGAAGGACAGAAAGATGAAGGACAGAAAGATGAAGGAAAGAAAGAGAAAAATGAAGGACAGAAAGATGAAGGAAAGAAAGAGAAAAATGAAGGACAGAAAGATGAAGGACAGAAAGATGAAGGAAAGAAAGAGAAAAATGAAGGACAGAAAGATGAAGGACAGAAAGATGAAGGAAAGAAAGAGAAAAATGAAGGACAGAAAGATGAAGGAAAGAAAGAGAAAAATGAAGGACAGAAAGATGAAGGACAGAAAGATGAAGGAAAGAAAGAGAAACATGAAGGACAGAAAAATGAAGGACAGAAAGATGAAGGAAAGAAAGATGAAGGAAAGAAAGAGAAAAATGAAGGACAGAAAGATGAAGGAAAGAAAGAGAAAAATGAAGGACAGAAAGATGAAGGACAGAAAGATGAAGGAAAGAAAGAGAAACATGAAGGACAGAAAAATGAAGGACAGAAAGATGAAGGAAAGAAAGATGAAGGAAAGAAAGATGAAGGAAAGAAAGAGAAAAATGAAGGACAGAAAGATGAAGGACAGAAAGATGAAGGACAGAAAGATGAAGGAAAGAAAGAGAAACATGAAGGACAGAAAAATGAAGGACAGAAAAATGAAGGACAGAAAGATGAAGGAAAGAAAGATGAAGGAAAGAAAGAGAAAAATGAAGGACAGAAAGATGAAGGAAAGAAAGAGAAAAATGAAGGACAGAAAGATGAAGGACAGAAAGATGAAGGAAAGAAAGAGAAAAATGAAGGACAGAAAGATGAAGGAAAGAAAGAGAAAAATGAAGGACAGAAAGATGAAGGACAGAAAGATGAAGGAAAGAAAGAGAAAAATGAAGGACAGAAAGATGAAGGACAGAAAGATGAAGGAAAGAAAGAGAAAAATGAAGGACAGAAAGATGAAGGACAGAAAGATGAAGGAAAGAAAGAGAAACATGAAGGACAGAAAAATGAAGGACAGAAAGATGAAGGAAAGAAAGATGAAGGAAAGAAAGAGAAAAATGAAGGACAGAAAGATGAAGGAAAGAAAGAGAAAAATGAAGGACAGAAAGATGAAGGACAGAAAGATGAAGGAAAGAAAGAGAAACATGAAGGACAGAAAAATGAAGGACAGAAAGATGAAGGAAAGAAAAATGAAGGACAGAAAGATGAAGGAAAGAAAGATGAAGGAAAGAAAGATGAAGGACAGAAAGATGAAGGAAAGAAAGAGAAACATGAAGGACAGAAAAATGAAGGACAGAAAGATGAAGGACAGAAAGATGAAGGAAAGAAAGAGAAAAATGAAGGACAGAAAGATGAAGGAAAGAAAGAGAAAAATGAAGGACAGAAAGATGAAGGACAGAAAGATGAAGGAAAGAAAGAGAAAAATGAAGGACAGAAAGATGAAGGACAGAAAGATGAAGGAAAGAAAGAGAAAAATGAAGGACAGAAAGATGAAGGAAAGAAAGAGAAAAATGAAGGACAGAAAGATGAAGGACAGAAAGATGAAGGAAAGAAAGAGAAACATGAAGGACAGAAAAATGAAGGACAGAAAGATGAAGGAAAGAAAGATGAAGGAAAGAAAGAGAAAAATGAAGGACAGAAAGATGAAGGAAAGAAAGAGAAAAATGAAGGACAGAAAGATGAAGGACAGAAAGATGAAGGAAAGAAAGAGAAACATGAAGGACAGAAAAATGAAGGACAGAAAGATGAAGGAAAGAAAGATGAAGGAAAGAAAGATGAAGGAAAGAAAGATGAAGGAAAGAAAGATGAAGGAAAGAAAGAGATGAAAAGCATCAAACAGATGAAGATTTTCTGTCCAACTCTAATGATGCTTCAGGAAAAAAATTAAAGGAAGAATAAAATAAAGAAAAGAAAAAAGAAGAAGGTTCAATTTATAAAGACTAAAGAAGATGAAGAGGAGGAGTGATGAACTCCAGGTTTGTTTAACTGGAGGAAACCAGAGACACATTAAGAACTGAATGTTACTGAGACAGAGGGCTGGAGAAACATGAGAGGAGGAGGAGGAGGATGAAGGCCTGCTTCAGAACTTACTCTTAACCCCCTTCTTGCCCTTGCGCTCCTTTCGGTACTGCTCTTTGAGCTGGGCTATCAGTCCCTGGTCCACGTCCCAGGCCAGTTCACCAGGAGGAGACTGATCATCCTTCTCTACAGGAGGAGGAAGAAGGTGGGGTAGAAACCTGGTTTAAGTGTCTGGATGAACCACAGTTCAACACCATCTCTGGCAGGACGAGGTGAAGAGGGAGGATTTATTTATTTTCTGGTGTTTAGTAACTTGGACTTGATGGAGAAGAATCCTCATCCTCCATCCTGCAGCTGAGCTTCTAGACTTTATGCTACGCTACACTAACCTGACCGCCAGAGTCAGACTGGTTTAGAGCAGCCGGCACAGAAAGCATCATCATCATCATCATCATGATGAATTTCTCTAAAATATCTTCTCATGAAAAACATGATGTGTACGGGTGTCAACGGTAAACATGAAGAGACAAAAATAAAAAAAGGAAATCCAAACACTGCTGGAAGAAAACCTGACACATCTCTAAAAACAAAATGTTTCCCACTGAGACGTCTGACTGATGATGATGATGACGATGATGATGGCTCTATAGAGAAATAATCCGCCGGAGACATTTTTGAGCTGAACTGCAGAAATTTGGAATAAACCAGTAAAATCAGAAAAAGTATAAATAAATAATTAAATAAAAAGCTATTGATGTTAAAACCCTGAAAAACAGCAGCAGGCACCTACAGGCAGAGAGAGGAGCTGCAGCCGATGTTAACGCGCTGCCGCCGCCTACAGGCAGAGAGAGGAGCTGCAGCCGATGTTAACGCGCTGCCGCCGCCTACAGGCAGAGAGAGGAGCTGCAGCCGATGTTAACGCGCTGCCGCCGCCTACAGGCAGAGAGAGGAGCTGCAGCCGATGTTAACGCGCTGCCGCCGCCTACAGGCAGAGAGAGGAGCTGCAGCCGATGTTAACGCGCTGCCGCCGCCTACAGGCAGAGAGAGGAGCTGCAGCCGATGTTAACGCGCTGCCGCCGCCTACAGGCAGAGAGAGGAGCTGCAGCCGATGTTAACGCGCTGCCGCCGCCTACAGGCAGAGAGAGGAGCTGCAGCCGATGTTAACGCGCTGCCGCCGCCTACAGGCAGAGAGAGGAGCTGCAGCCGATGTTAACGCGCTGCCGCCGCCTACAGGCAGAGAGAGGAGCTGCAGCAGAAGGAAAGTTATGTTTCCTCTGAGTACAGATTTGGGATTGGCTGCTAATACACAACATGTCAGAATGATGGACTGGAGTGCTGAGAACAATGATGAAAGGAATGATTAATCTGTTTGATTAAAAATCTTTTCCAGGTCACTGGGAAGAGAAACAGGTGAAATTTGTCTCTTCTGACAGGAACAGCTCAAAGTGCTGACTCAGCAATCCTTTACAACTATTTGAAGTGCTGACTCACCGCTGCGTAGGAGAACGTTCTGTTGCTGATGACTGAACCTGTTGCTAGGTAACAGAAGAAAAGGAGGATTTGGTGTAAAGCGAGTGGACGTGCAGACCTCCAGCTGAAAGCTTCATTACATAAAGACAGTTTCTGACTTACAACACCTGGCCCTGGTGCAGACCTGCTGCTGTGTTTGGGATCTTTGTCCTGCTGCATGAGACAGTTTCAGATTTAGCAGTCGGACAGATGGACTCACATCTGAATCTAGCAGACTTTAGTGTCCAGAGGAGTTCATGGTCCACTCAGTAGCTGTGTTTACATGGACTATTTGGATTAAAAACAATCAGATTAAAAGTGCATGATAAAAACATTCTAATCGAAAGATTCTGATTAGTTCACACTCATTTGGGTCAATATTTACTTCTGCTCGAACCAGGTGGGTTAAGCCACTTGTTCCAATGCATGAAAACACTTTCTGAAACTCGGGTAGAAATGCTCCTTCCTGCACATGCCTGATTCGTCTACTGCAGGTCAGTGTAATGTATTCCACTGAAGATTTTGGTTTGTATTGCACTGTTTACTCATCCTAAGTCCTTCACACAAAAACATGTTAGAACCAGAGGAAAACATGGCAGGACCAAAACTGAACCGATGGAACAGATACGTTGCATGTGTACGAACTGCTCATGGTGTTTAACTCTCTTCTATCTCCACCACCTGCTCAGCCTCCCACTGTGTTGACTGCAGAAATGTTTGCTTCCTACTTCACTGAAAAGGTTGCTACCATCAGTAACCAATTCACTGAGCCGGACCAGCTCAGCCTTACCAAACCAGCTACTGGTGCCTCACTCTGCTCCTTCTGCTCTCTAAATGAGGACCAAGTCTCTAAACTTCTAGTCAGCTCAAAACCGACGACCTGTCCTCTTGGCCCTGTTCCCTCTGACATCCTGCAGAGCATTTTACCTACAATCAAACCTGCAGTAACCCATATCATCACCTCCTCTCTTAAATCCGGTGTCTTTCCTTCTGCCTTCAAGCAAGCTCGGGTTCCCCGCTGCTGAAGAAACCCACACTCAACCCAGCCCAGGCTGGAAACTACCGGCCGGTCTCACTGCTTCCATTCATGTCTAAACTACTAGAGCGTGCAGTCTTCAGTCAGGTCTCACAGTTCCTCCAACACAACAACCTGTTAGATCCATATCAGTCTGGCTATAGGCAAGGTCACTCTACTGAAACTGCTCTCCTGTCAGTTACTGATTCCCTACGGGTTGCCAGATCCACTGGTCAATCCTCAGTCCTTATACTGCTGGACCTGTCGGCTGCCTTTGACACGGTCAACCATCATATACTGTTCTCCACACTCTCGGAGCTTGGTATCTCAGGATCTGTCCTCTCGTGGTTTATGTCCTACCTCACAGGAAGATCCTTCAAAGTATCTTGGCGAGGGGGCGTGTCCAGATCACATGGGCTGACAACAGGGGTGCCTCAGGGCTCGGTGCTTGGCCCTCTTCTCTTTTCACTATACACCTCATCACTCGGTGCATCATTAGCTCTCATGGTTTCTCCTACCACTGCTATGCAGATGACACTCAGCTTTTCCTTTCTTTCCCACCTGATGACACAACGTCTCAATGTGAATATCAGCATGCGTTGCTGATATCTCTGCATGGATGAAGGATCACCACCTTCAGCTAAATCTGTCCAAGACTGAGCTTATTGTCTTTCCAGCCAATCCTTCCTTACCGCCACAGATAAGCGTGCAGCTTGACTCCATCATGCTTGTGTCTACGTCTTCTACCAGGACTCTTGGTGTCATGGTAGACAACCGGCTAACCTTTAAGGACCATGTTGCCTCGGTTGCTCGATCTTGCCGATTTGCTCTACAACATCAGGAGGATCAGACCCTACCTGACTGAACACATGGCCCAGCTCCTGGTCCAGGCTCTGGTCATTTCACGCATTGACTACTGCAACTCCTTACTGGCTGGCCTGCCTGCATGCTCAGTTAAACCTCTGCAGATGATCCAGAACGCAGCAGCACGTCTGGTCTTCAACCAGCCCAAAAGAGCTCATGTCACTTCGCTGCTAATAGCTCTCCACTGGCTTCCAGTAGCCAAATACAGATTTAACATACCTTGTTCATGTGTATATTCAGTTTATTATCATATGAAAATCCACGGTTAAAGATCTGCTCTAGAATCTTTAGTTATAAGTATGCGTTGTCATAGCTACATCTCTGGTGTTTATAAGGAATCAAACCTTTTGAAAATTGCTATAAAACTGAGCAAGTTTTGGTTATTTATAAAGTTCATGCACCATTCATTTGGCCAGACGTTCGGCTCCATTGGCTAACAGCTGGGATGAGACATCTAGTCTTTGTATCGATATCTATGCTTAAAACGGCATAGCAGCGAGACGCAGCCACAGAGCGCACTTCAAACTATAAACCAGTTTTTAAATTATGTCGATAAACCAGTAAAACTGGAGTTATGATAAAAAATTTAGAGCATACTGTTTCTGTGTATATTACCATCACTTTGGAGCAGAACAAGCCCAGATCATCATCCTTCCACCACCGTGCTGACAGCTGCTATGAGGTGTTTAAGGACCAAACATGTCCACTCTGGTCTGGTTCCAGAAGCCTGGTGGTTTGTTCAGATGCAGCTTTGCCAACCGAAGCCGTGCTGTTCTTTTTTCTCCAGCAACCTTTCTCAACCAGCCATACTGGTTCAGGCTTTTTCTAACTGGACTGTCCTGAACTTTAAAATTTAACCTGGAGAGTCTGAGATGGAGCTTTTAAGGGTTTTTTAGTTTCTCTGAGAACTGACTTGTTTACCTCATTTTCATACCTGATGAGAATCAGAAGGTTTTATTAAACTTTAGAAGCGAATAAAGACGGACGTGTGAACGTTGCCGCGTTGGAACCAAGACGCTGAACTCGTTGTTCAGCTGTAACGTTTGTTCATCATCACCATCTCACCCCATTCTCCGCTGTCCTCGCCGCTCCTCGACTCGGGCGACCCGTCCAGCTCATCCGGACTCGCCAGGAAGTCGAACCCCTTCAGTGCCTCCTCTGTGTCGGGGTCATCGCTGAGGTCGGACGTGGTGGAGGACGGGGTGGAGGACTGCTTCTTCCTCACCATCTGTAGCAGGCCCCACATGAAGGACGAGTTCAGGTATCTGGCAGATCACTGTTTTTCATTTCTGTACCATGAAAACATGTCTGATTTGTCTTACAGCCGCCAGGTCCAGGATGGTTTTGTCCTTAGCATCGCTGTCCTCGTCCTCGTCTTCATCGCTGAACTCAGCGGCTGCGCTCTCGATGAACTTGAAGGCCTCCAACACCGTGGCCGAGTCAGACACGTCGGGTTTACTGAAACAGAACTTTTACCGTTAGTACTCTGAAAGCGGTTCGTGCCGGTTCTGTCGGGTCCGGCCGATGCCGTACCTGACCAAGCCGCTGTCCTTCATGGAGGACGGTTCGGTGCCGTTGACCATGGGCTCGCTCTTCTTGTCCGAGGGTTTCTCTGTAGAGTCTCCGGTCAGGCCGAGCAGCGCCCTCACCCTCTGAGACTTCACATCCAGGATGGTGTCGGCGTATCCGACCTCCTGCAGGTACCTGGGCCGCACACAGGAAATGATGTCATAATCAGTCCATCAAATAAGACGTTTTCTTTATTCATACCTTTAAAGTAGATCAACAGATCAGTGTGTTACCTCCTAATTAATAAGATCAGTGTTTCTAAAAAAGCCCTTCCTTTCTTTCAATCAAGTTTTATTTATAAAGCATGTTTCATACAGACGACACATCACAAAGTCTTTACATGTTAAAAACCAACAAATCTTTATTTACACACAAGCACACACACATTGTCACGCTCACACACACTAAGAACAGCGTAACCATGGTAACGTTCAGGTTAAAGCCACGTTTAGCTGCTAGAAGTTGTCCTGCGTTAACCAACAGATGGGCAAGTTTTCTTCTTCGTGGTTTTCTTCTCCTTCAATAATTCTTGGTGCAGCGCCGCCTCTAGCGGAGAGTGGAACATGTTATTCACCAGATCCGATGTGTCTGAGTAGGGCAGCGTGAACATGGTCAACGTCTGGAAGAGGACTATCCTGGTGGGAATTTAGCCTCAGTAACAGTTAAAAGGACTGAAATTTTAAGGGTTAAAACCTAAAGGACTTTATTTATTTAATTAAAATAAAGAAAGCGGATTCAGATCCCTGAAAGAAGCCTCGTCCTGCAGCTTTGATGTACAACATCCTTTTACCAGCACCACAGATTTACAGCTCAGACTGAAAAACCAGCCAGAACCAGAATCTGGAAGAAGACGAGGAGCAGAAGTTGTTCACGTTCAACGTTTCTAAAGATATAGGCAAGGCAAATTTATTTGTATAGCACCTTTCATGTACAAGACAATTCAAAGTGCTTTACATGAAACATTCCAGCAGGGAGCAGAAAACAATACAAGTACATTAAAAACAAAGATTAAAAGAAATAAAATTAATGAAATGCAAGAAATAAAGTTCCAGTGTGGGGAAAGACAATATTAAAACATGATTCCAGCTTAAAGAACCAGATCCAGATCTGGACTCTAAATAAAAACTAGTCCATGCAGCAGAGAACAGGTGGGTCTTTAACCTGGATCTAAATAAACTGAGTGTTTCAGCTGATCTGAGGCTTTCTGGGAGTTTGTTCCAGACATGTGGAGCATAGAAGCTGAATGCAGCTTCTCCATGTCTGGTTCTGACTCTGGAACTGATAAAAACCTGGTTTTTAGGTCCGAGTCCATCACTAGACCCAGATTTCTGGTCTGGTTGGTGGGTTTTAGGTCCGAGTCCATCACTAGACCCAGATTTCTGGTCTGGTTGGTGGTTTTTAGGTCCGGGCCCATCACTAGACCCAGATTTTGGCCTGGTTTGTGGTTTTTAGGTCCGAGTCCAGCGCTAGACCCAGATTTCTGGTCTGGTTGGTGGGTTTTAGGTCCTAGTCCATCACCAGACCCAGATTCTGGTCTGGTTGGTGGGTATTAGGTCCGTGCCCATCACTAGACCCAGATTTCTGGCCTGGTTGGTGGTTTTTAGGTCCAGGCCCATCACTAGACCCAGATTTCGGACCTGATTGGTGGTTTTTAGGTCCAGGCCCATCACTAGACCCAGATTTCTGGCCTGGTTGGTGGTTTTTAGGTCCAGGCCCATCACTAGACCCAGATTTCGGACCTGATTGGTGGTTTTTAGGTGTATAGACTGAAGCTATGTGGTGACATTTAATCGTTTCTCTTTGGCTCCAAAAACCATCACCTCACTTTAGTTTTTGTTTAACTGAAGAAAGTTCAGACACATCCAGTCATTAATCTCAATACATTTACCAAGAGCCTGTACGGGGCCTCGGTCTCCTGGTGACATTGTAATGTATACCTGTGTGTCATCTGCGTAGCTATGGTAACTAATGTTGTTCTTTATGACCTGTGCCAGTGGGAGCATGTAGATGTTAAACAGAAGAGGCCCCAGGATGGAACCTTGGGGAACTCCACATGTAATTCTTGTCTGTTCAGATGTAAAATTACCTACTGACACAAAGTACTTCCTGTTCTCTAAATAAGATTTAAACCAGTGTAGCACCAGCAAGGCCACCCAGTTCTCCAGTCGGGAGTAATATATTGTGGTCGACTGTATCAAATGCAGCACTGAGGTCCAGTAAGACTAAGACTGACATTTTTCCATTGTCTGTATACAAACATATGTCATTAATGACTTTGGTCAGAGCATCTCGGTGCTGTGGTGCTGTCTAAAACCTGACTGGAAGACATGGTAGCCATTGTTTTGTGTTAAAAAGTCGTTTAGTTGATGAAAAACAACTTTTTATGATCTTACTGAGAAACAGAAGATCTGCGATCGGTCTGTAGTTGCTCATTTGTGTCTAGATTTTCTCTTTTTAGCAGAGGTTTGATTACAGCTGTTTTTAGAAGTTCTGGGAAGACGCCCAAAATTAAAGACCAGTTCACAATCTGGACCAGATCTGGCTCCAGAGTCTTTGAGACCTTTTTGAAGAAACCTGTGGGCAGGATGTCCAAGCAGCAAGAGGAGGAGTTCAGCTGATGTAAGATGTCCCCCAGATCTTTGCTATTAATGGATTAAACTGTGTCATGGTGGTTAAACTGGTTTTCATGGACCAGTATGTCTCCTGAACCTGCTGCTGATGAACCAACTGTTGGTCTGATATTCTGGGTCTTGTCTGTGAAGAATTTGGAGAACTCATTGCAGCCTTGGTGGAATAAAGTTCAGGTGCTACTGACACAGGAGGGTTTGTTATCCTGTCCACAGCAGCGAATAAGACCCGAGCTTCATGACAGTTTCTGCTAATAGTGTCAGAGAAATAGGACTTCCTGCTTTCCTAAGTTGTAGATTTTAAGAGTGAAGTTTCTCTTTATGTAATAATGAACCTGTAGATTTGTTTTCCTCCATCTACGCTCAGCTTTCCGACTCTCTTCTTCCATTTTTCACCAGTGTGGAATTTCTCCATGGAGACTTTTTCCTTCCAGAGACCATCTTCACCTTAACAGGAGCAATAGCATCCATAATATTTAGCATGTTAGCATTAAAGCTAGCAGCAAGCTGATTGGCTGAAGCCCTGACAGGGCAGACCTCGTTAAACATCCCACTGCTGTTTTTAGTTATACACATTCTGTGATCATCTCCATTAAGACATCAGTGTGAACAGGAATCGTGTCTCAAAGAAAACACAGTAATGATCAGACAGTCTAGAGTGTGTCCTTTAGTGTGTGGGTTCGGTTATATGCTGAGTCAGCACTTTTCATAAAGAAATGAAACAACATGAAAACATCAAGTCTGACCTCAAGCTGAGCAGAACCAGAATCCACAGAACAGAACCTGGATCCACAGATCAGAACCAGAATCCACAGAACAGAACCTGATCCACAGAACAGAACCTGGATCCATCCACCGAACATCAACCCAACTCAGAAGTTTGCTTACGAAGCTGCTCACAGCTGGAACGGCCAAACTCGTCTTCCTCAACAGGACCTGGTGAAGGTCTCGGTACCGCAGACAGCAGGGCGGTTCTGATCCGAGAGGACAGAGGTTTGCTCTGAACGACTCAGAGTGTTTGTTCAGAGCTCAGCTTCCTCCTCCTCCTGTACCAGCCTCTCCGATCGCAGCAGGCCTCCAAACAATCCTCCATTCATTGTCACTGCACACACACACACACATACAACACACACACACACAGGGCAAACACAGCATCGGAGCGGTACACGTGCACACTACAGCTGCATGATGAGGATGCTTTAAAATGGCGCGTTTAGAGCCGGGGGACAACACGAGCTGCTAAGCTAACTCTTTTTATTCATGAGTAGCCCGCCCCCTTCATAAGATGAACAGTCACAGCTGTTTGTTCTCGTCCAATCAGAAGCTGCTCTGCATCACAGAGAGACAGGCGACTCCATCAGGCTCGTCAGAACTGGTCCTGGTCCTAATCCTGGTCCTTAAGGCCGGTCCTGAAGTCTGGATTGTGTCTGCGCTTACGGTCTGGTCCTTAAGTTCAGTGAAAGTCCGGTCCTAAAGTCTGGTCTGAGTCTGGACCTATAGACCGGTCTGAGACTGGATCTAGCCCAGTCCTTAAGTCCCGTCCAGAAATTTCTGTTTGGGAGAAAAACACAACATTCCTCCAGTTCAGTAAAGTGGCCTTTAAGTATCGATACCTAAGCTAATTAATATCTAATTAGATACTCATTTTGTAGAACTGATTAGTGTCGAAGAATCATTTTTTGACAACATGACAGTGAACTCGCCACCGGTTCTGGCTTTAGTCTTTTATTTGTTTGTTTGTTTTTCTGGAATAAAATCGTCTCGTAGGATTTTCACTGTTGTCTAACCACACACACACACGCACGCACGCACACACACACACACACACACACACACACACACACACACACACACACACACACACACACACACACAGTTCCCAGAAGATGTGTGTGTTTGATTCCCATTGAAATAGTTAATCTCCATTAGGAAGATTTTCATCTCTGAGACACTTAAACACACCGACTGCTGTCCCATGATGCCGTGGAGATGAGTGTGTATGTGTGGACATGAGTGTATATGTCTGGACGTGAGTGTGTATGTGTGGACATGAGTGTGTATGCGTGGACATGAGTGTGTATGCGTGGACATGAGTGTGTATGCGTGGACATGAGTGTGTATGCGTGGACGTGAGTGTATATGTGTGGACGTGAGTGTGTACGCGTGGACATGAGTGTGTATGTGTGGACGTGAGCGTGTATGTGTGGATGTGAGTGTGTGTGCGTGGAAGTGTGTGTGTGAGTGTGTGAACTTACTGTCTGAGAAGCTGACGCCCTTGTTTCCAGCTGAGCTGATGGCTGCTGTTTGGAGGACTCGGAGCGTCGCCGTCGTTCCCTTCATCTGAGGCGGAGACACAAAGACAAAGACTTACTGCGACGCTGCATCCAGCGGTCCGTCCATCGTCCATTCATTAATACACAATCATGAATTTAGATGCAACAATTGGAGTCAAACAACTACTAATAATAAAAATAATAATACATTTTATTTAAAAGCACTTTTAAACACACACTGTACAGAAAAACACAGCATTAGGCATAAAATTCAGATGCAGAAGACAAAGAGAAATAATATTAAAGATAAATATGGAGCTGCAGACTGAAGGAACTTTGATGAAGTAGGCAATTTTGAACAGGCTTTGAGTCTGGATTAGAAAAGAGGAGGAAAGTGATGATTCAAATATCCAGAGCCAGGGAGCACCCCGTGGTGGTGAGGGGGGGGGGACGACAGAAAGGTGGAGAGAGGAAGATGGAGCGGTGATCTGGACCAGGTCAGACATAAAGGAGGGTGGAGGTGGTGGATGGAGGGGGTCTGGGTATACCACGAGCAGCTGAATTCTGGACAAATTGAAGTTTACGCAGGGATTCTGAGTCAGTGAGGGTGAGGGAGGGTGAGTAATGTTGTTAATGAGAAGAGAAAGATGGTGTGAAGAGACCCAGACTCTTAACCTGAGGAGGGGAAAGAGTGACCGAAAATCAGTTCTGGATCATGTGGATGTAGTTTCTCCCAAGTAAAAATCTGTTTTATCACTGATAAGCTGAAGAAAGCATGAAGAGAAGCATGATTTCAGTTCAGTGGGACAGAAAGAGAGGAAGGATGGTGGGATCTGGTGCACAGATAGAGCTGGGTGTCATCTGCATAACATTATATTTATGGCAGGTATTATTACGAAAGGTGAAGCAGGTGGATGATTTAAAGAAGTGGCCCCAGGACAGATCCCTGGGGCATGCCAGAGATAACCGGGGGGGCTGGAAGATGATTGATCTTAGCTGGATGAGCTGAGTGCCACTCGAACGGTAAGACTTAAACCAGTCTAAAGGGGTAAGTTTAACATTTAACTAAACACATACTTGTATATGATCAGAAACTCTGGAGCTGGAATCAGTTCATTTTCTGTACCGTTTATTCCATTTAAGGGTCGCGGGGAAGCTGGAGCCTATCCCAGCAACTAACAGGCGAGAGGCAGGTACACCTGGACAGGTCACCAGCCCAACGCAGGGCCGCCACAGAGACAGAAACAACCACTCACTCCTCGGGAGAATTTAGAGTAACTGTTAACTTACGGAATCAGTTACAGCTGAATAACTGGTTCCTGTACAGTAACAAGTCAGAACTGAGCTCCACTGCAGTCCAACAACTGAATACGAAGCTCATTACTCACACGCGGTCCCTACACCCAGACCTGTGCATGCAGCCCAAAATAGCAAAAACAGATTAATAAATAACAATAAAATCATATAAAGTCAACAAAACACCATGAATCTAAAATATAAGAGGACAGGATGGGTTCTCCGTCATTCCTGTCACCACGGTTACAGTCTCTGCTTCTTATTGGTGGAAGCTGTGGAACCATGACGACGACTCAACTGTAACTTTTCACCAGAAAAAGAAAAGGAAGTTATTCTCACCTGAGTCGTAGCTGGGAGGTTTCAGGTCTCCCTGGTTCAGCTCTGTCCCGTATTTCAGTTTGTGGTATTTGGCTCTGAGGATGAAAAAAAACAAGTTATCATATCTGCGTTTTCCTCACACACAGGTGGGCGGAGCCTAAACATCACAACATCCTTTCTCTTTATTTCATCATCATTTTCTGTGCTGTATAAATAAAGAATTGAATGAAAACTTTAATAATCTCACCTCTCCTGTTTGAGGGCGTACTCCAGCATCTTGATCCGCCTGACCAGGTCCTTCTTCAGGTTCTCCTGGCCCCGCCGCTCCCCCTGCAGGAAGGCGATCTGCGCCTGCAGAGAAACACCACATCTGCAGCAAACCGCTGACACAGCAGCGTCCAGCCGCCGCTCGGCAGAGTTCAGAGCAACCAGAGGCGGCGTGGAGCCTAAACCGACCCGTAAACAGGTCAAATATTTCCTCCTTTAATCTGTCTGGAAAAAAATTCTGCTGAAAACTAAATAATTTATTTAAAAGTCAAAAGACAAAAAAGTTGTTTCATTTTCACTGCTGAAATATTTTACTTGGGCAGAATATATGATTTTTTTGTCATGATATTAAATAAACAAATAAAAAAAATTTGATCTTATCTGGCGTTTTTTTTTTTAGCAAAAAAAAAACTTATTTTGCTTTAAAAAAAAACTTTAAATACCACTGTCCAGTTATTTATTAGCTAACTGAATTACACCAAACTAAACTCATTTTTTTCACCTGTCCTCAGGAATTAAATCAAAATTAGTTAATCAAGCAATTTTTTTTTAAAAAAAGCAGAATTCAGCTAATTGTACAAAACATGGAGACAGACGAACATCAATAAAAAGAAGTGAAATGTGGCTGAAGAGAGATTTTTACTCAAACTCCGGAGTAAAAGGGAATTTTCTTTGGTTCAGGATATAAAATCTCCCACTGAGACTGTTCTGGAAACACTGGGAGGGTGGTCACATGTCGGGGGCCCGGGACCCGGGGGCCACCATCATCTGGACCAAACTCAGTGAAACAGAAACAGCTGCTGACCCTCCGAGTTCCTCTTCCTCATCTTCATCACAGACATCATTAAAGTTTCATCAGCTCCAAATCTGGTTTACTTTGGATGTAATCTGGAGCTAGGTCTCCCCGTGGACCCTCAGCAGGAAACAACCTGCAGCCATCAGACGTCCCGGTTTTTCCTGAGCCTGATCTCTGAGGACGTCTCGGTCAGCAGGTTCAGAGGCCGCTGACCCCAAAGCCTCCTGGGAAACAAGGCAGTTTGACCGCAGGCCTCATCTGATCCGTCTTAACGTCTGGACACGAAGCAGCAGCGTGGGAACAGAGGTCAGCTGACCCGGTCACAGACCTGGAACTACTTCTTCTCTGAGGTGGAAGGAGAAACGAGGTGTTCAGGTGCCCTGAAAGCAACTTCAGCAGAACTTTAAAGTTTTTCTGATGTTTACTGTCTAAAGCAGAGGAGCAGTGGTCCTGAATCCCCAGAACCCGGACCTCAACGAGTCTGACGAAAGGACGGATCCTCCCCAGAACCCGGACCTCAACGGGCCTGACGAAAGGACGGATCTTCCCCAGAACCCGGACCTCAACGGGCCTGACGAAAGGACGGATCCTCCCAGAACTCGGACCTCAACGGGTCTGACGAAAGGACGGATCCTCCCAGAACTCGGACCTCAACGGGTCTGACGAAAGGACGGATTCTCCCCAGAACCCGGACCTCAACGGGTCTGACGAAAGGACGGATCCTCCCAGAACTCGGACCTCAACGGGTCTGACGAAAGGACGGATCCTCCCCAGAACCCGGACCTCAACGGGTCTGACGAAAGGACGGATTCTCCCCAGAACCCGGACCTCAACGGGTCTGACGAAAGGACGGATCCTCCCAGAACTCGGACCTCAACGGGTCTGACGAAAGGACGGATCCTCCCAGAACTCGGACCTCAACGGGTCTGACGAAAGGACGGATCCTCCGCAGAACCCTGACCTCAACGGGTCTGATGAAAGGACGGATCCTCCCAGAACTCGGACCTCAACGGGTCTGACGAAAGGACGGATCCTCCCAGAACTCGGACCTCAACGGGTCTGACGAAAGGAAGGATCCTCCTCAGAACTCAGACCTCAACGGGCCCGAAGAATGGACGGATCCTCCCAGAACTCGGACCTCAACGGGTCTGACGAAAGGAAGGATCCTCCCCAGAACCCGGACCTCAACTGGCCTGACGAAAGGACGGATTCTCCCCAGAACCCGGACCTCAACGGGTCTGACGAAAGGACGGATCCTCCCAGAACTCGGACCTCAACGGGTCTGACGAAAGGAAGGATCCTCCTCAGAACTCAGACCTCAACGGGCCCGAAGAATGGACGGATCCTCCCAGAACTCGGACCTCAACGGGTCTGACGAAAGGAAGGATCCTCCCCAGAACCCGGACCTCAACGGGCCTGACGAAAGGACGGATTCTCCCCAGAACCCGGACCTCAACGGGTCTGACGAAAGGACGGATCCTCCTCAGAACCCGGACCTCCCGGACCCGAACTACCAACATTACTGAAGCAGTGTGGGATCATCTGGACAGAGAGCAGAAACATCCAGAGATGTTCCTGGAAACATCAAAGAAAATGGACCTAAAATTAAACCAACCTGGTGTTAAACCCGCTTCCATCCTCCAGGCCAGAGTTTTCTGTCCGGCCGAGAGACTCGAGGAAGGTTTCCAGGTATCAAACTGGGTCAGAGGTTCATACACTGGAGCTGTCAGCTGTTTTACAGTGAAGGAGTTTGGGAATAAAGTGTATTTCAGGGATGATCTGAGCTGAGACGACGCTGTTTTCTGACAGAGAGTTAACACACACACTGAGGAGGAAGTGGGACATTTGGTTCGTGTCCAGCGCTCATCAGAACTGGGTCGGTCTTCACTCCAGGCCGATGCATCTGCTTCTCACTGAGATGGAAACTTCAATCTGAGGCTAAATGTATAGTTACTGAGGTCACGGGTTGGTGATGCTGGTTCATCTCCATGGTAACAGAGACTGCAAACACACTAACAAACCACAGATGAAGCACACGTGGTTTTCATCTGGTACACATCTAAATCCATAAAACTATTATGGACCAGGCAGATGGAAGTTTTCCTTCCTGGTCCTGGTTCTGATGGAGGGTTTCCTTCTGGGTTCTGGTTCTGATCCAGTCTGGAGGTTTCCTCAGGTAGATCATTAATTTAGGAGCACAGTTATAAACTGGACTAATGTGGATCACGTGATGGATTTGGTTAAATTGGACTATAACTGGACTATAATGACCTGGACTGAACTCTGCGTCTGTAAAGGTGTGCTGGGACGACGTTGGACCGGGTTTTCATCACCCGATTATTTTTATCGTGTTCTGATGAATAAAAAGTGAAAACTGAAAGAAGTTTAACTCCATGATCTCACACCTCGAATGTGAAGCTGATTAAACAGTTTCTACATCATCTGAGCTCTTTGATGCTCCCTCGTCTGTTGCCATGGCGTCTGATGGTGAACTCAGTGGGATGTTTGTTGGCCCTGGTGAGTAGGAAGACATCTGCAGCGAGATGTAGGCGTCTTTCTTCAGAATTATACATTCTGACTCGCGTCAACGTTGTGTTTTAGGCTGTGAAATTCCTCTGAGTGCAGCAGAAAGCACCAAAAACAGATTATAACCGAGGTCACGCTGCGGTACCTCCACACGATTAACAGACTTTCCACCACGGTTCTATTAAAGTGCTCCGATGACCCAATGCTGACCTATTTCTCTGCTTTAGTCTTTTTTCACCCGGTTTTCACTCCAGTTAAACGGAAAATCGTGTGATGGAGCGAACATGTTCATCCAGCTCTCCTGTTTTTACTCCACAGCTATGGAAAGTCAGGAGTGCCACTAAAATAAAAATAAAAACCAAAAATTTAGGAAGTATTTAGACAAATAAATAAATAAAGACAAGCAAATCATCATGTTCAGACTATTTATGTATAGCTATAAATAAATGTATACATGTATTGACAAATGAATGTAGAAAAATATGTATTCATTCATTATCGACCGTTTAGTCCATTACAGGTTGTGAGGAAGCTGGAGCCTCTCCCAGCATTTTAACAGGTGAGAGGCAGGTACACCTGGACAGGCCATCAGTTCATCGCAGGGCCAACACAGAACGGCAAACAACCATTCACACGCACACACTCACTCCTAGGGTCAATTTAGAGACCAATTAGCCTAACCTCGTGTCTTTGGATGGTGGGAGGAAGCCGGAGAACCCGGAGAGAAGCCACGCATACACGGGGAGAACATGCAGACACCACACAGAAAGGCCACGCCCCCCAGGTTCAAACCCCCCTCCAGCCGAGGTTTGAACCAGCGACCTTCTCTCTGTGAGGCTGCGGTGCTAACCACCACACCATATGTACATATTTATTTCCTAATTATTTCATTGTTACACTGTTTATTTTCCCCAGTTATTTTACCTCTAACTCCTAAAAAACAGAATGAAATAATGTAAAAATAATCTATTTTAAATTAATATATAAAAAATAGGAAATAAAAACATAAAGGAAATAATTACATTTCTAAAAAAATGTATTTATTAAAATAAATTAACAAAAAAAAAATACGATACTTAGAATGATTATTTTCATGTGTATTTGTTAATAGATTTCCACACTGAATTATATTTTTATTAATAGTTTTATTTGTCTTTATATTTGCTTGTGTATTTATGTCTTCATGTATAGTTTATTTATTTGGAAATGTTTTAGATTTAAAGATAAAAAATTGACCTCACAAATAGGCCTGAAACGATTAGTTGACAACCCGTCGACTATTGTCAGGGAAAAAAAAACCTACAGAGTGAGACATCGTCTTCTTTTCTTATCTCTGCTGAGAGTTACACATATAATAAAGTCCACCAGGGGTTAGGGTTATGGCGGGTTAAAATATGGCGGCTGACTAGGGAATAAAATGGTGACAGAGGACGTCAAAAGTCTGAAAAAACTTTACGTTAAACTTACTAAACAAATTAAATACATGTGAGGTTTGTTAAGTGGACCTTTCGTACCACAAAGTACGTCTGCAACGCACGAACATTTAAAGAGGAGGAACGTCGGACTTACAGAACAACCTCATCCAAGATTTCAAAGCTGGAAGTGAAATAAGATCCATTTAATAATCATGAGATACAGAATCTGATTGGTTGTTTAAAAGTCGGTGAGTAATCGACCACCAGAATAGTCATTAGTTGCAGACCTACTCACAAAGAAAAATCAGGATAATTTATATGTATATGTACTGTATGTATTTTATATACTGTATATTTACCACCCTGATCCTGTGGGCCAGATTGGACCCTCTGGTGGGCTGGTTTTGGCCCCCGGGCCATATGTTTGACACCCCTGCTCTGAGGTCTGATCGTAGGCAGTCCTGTGAAACTCTGTAACCTCATTTAGCCGCCACCCCCACCGACTGAGGTAGCATTAATGGCGTCGTCACGGGCGACCACATCAGTTTGGGACGGGGCCCAGACGGGTTTCCTGACGCTTCGATCCAGAGCAGCGAAGGGATTATTCCTCCAGAAGCTGAGGAGATCCGGGAGGGAAGGATAAGCCGCTAAGTGTGTTTTGGAAGACGAAACGTCATGTTTTCACCTCCAACACCCCCACCCCCCCCCCCGACAATGTAAACCAAAAACACATCTCCAAGCTCCACATCTTCCCTCCTCTTCATTTTCTATTTCAAAGAGAAGTCTTGAAAAATTGAAGCTACCCACGCTGCTGGCATCACCATGACGCCAAACTCCCCGTCTCCTTCACAACGGAGGAGGCAGGGAGGATGATGATGGTGGTGATGGGGGTATAAAAGAGACAGAGGTGATGAGAGGAAGGAATACCCAGAGGAGGAAAGACCATGAAGAAGACAGAAAGCAGAAGAAGATAAATGGTGGGGGGATGAACCAGAATAGTGGCATGACGAAACATCACCTCGGGGAGAGCTGGCGACAAAATGTGCAGCTCTGAGGCTGAAAAGACTTTAATTAGAACCACAGGCCACGAAGAGCAGAGGAGGAGGAGGAGGAGTCTGACCCAACATCATCCATGATCCATCAGGCCATCATGGATAGATGGATGAAGCTGTTTCCATTTATAAATCAGAATCAACTCTAAAGCGTGCACACATGAGGGAGTGCCTTGCCCCGCCCACATGGCGCGTTTGCCTGTAATAAATATTCATCACATCATTTCCATGAAGGCTCGGGAGGGAAAAGAGGGAAGAAGGGGATATTTACGGAATGTAAAACTGAGATCCTGATGGACCACGTTGAAAAACTAGGACAGGTTTTATCTGGTGGGGATGGTGTGGTCATCACCAGGTGGAGATGCTGTCAACGCTGCCAGAGGGAAGACGCGCCTGAGAGGAGGATGGAACGGCGGGATATCTCAGTTGGCAGAGCATCCGTCTGCCATGCGGGAGACCGAAGTTCGAATCCCACAGGGATGATTCGCTTTGGAGAAAAGCGCCTGCTAAATGACAGTAATGATGCCGGTAATTTGTTTTAATTTATAAAATAAATATGTACGGATACATCTGAGATTGGTAGCAGTTTATTTAGAGTTAAATAAAATTTACACTCAGAGGAAGTCCTGCAGGTGCAGAGGGACACAATTAGGGACGGGCCGATACCGATACTAGCATCGGAAATACTCGCCGGTCCTACCAGAAATCAGGGGATCGGTATCTGCGAGTATTTCTGTCTAAACACCATCCGTTACCATGGAAACGGAATCATAATTCTTTGTTTCCTGCCCAACACAACCACACACAGGAAGTTACGCAGTCTTGCGTGACGTTGTTGGGAGCTGGTAGGCGGGAAGCAGCTGCATGAGTCACTGTTGGTCTAACATTTAGCATTAGTGGTATGTTAGTAATTTGCCGTCTTTACTCTTAGCGACATGCCTCATGCAGGGCGGAAGTTTCCAGAGGCGACACGAACGCTGCAGATTTACCAGCAGAGACTTTATCAGCACTTTCGTTGGAATCACGTGAAAGAGCAGGAGTTTGTTGCTGTAAAGGAAAACGCAACGAAGGAAGCCAGAAAGCCGCCGCAATAACAGACATCTTAGAATTTATTGTCCTGGATTAACAGCTGTTCTTTGTGGAAAAGGTTCCCGTACGTTCAGTTTCAGGATAGTTTTTAATAGAAATTCTTTGATCTGAGTTTATTTACTCAATAATTAAAACAGTTCTGTGGCCATCGTGGTTTTCACCAGTTAATAAAACATGAATTATAAATATTAAGGCCGTCAAAAATAAGGCGTTAACAGCAGGAACTCATTTATGTTTTAATTGTGTTCATTTTTTAACCGGAATTAACGCTCCTTCATCCCCCACACTTTTCCTGGTGAGAGGGTTCAACACCCGCAAACATGTTTCCTGCAGTTCTGTACTAATATGCTCCTGCTCCTGCTCCTCCTGCTCCTCCTCCTCTCTCCTGCTGTTCCGTGATTGGCTGTCGGTGATCAGCTGACCGGCTTCTCTGGTGCTAGCACCGTGTTTCTTGTTTATTATTCCTCTGAGAAGGAGGAAACTAGCGGTTCCTGGTTCGTCTTATTTTTAACCTTAAGTATTGTTACTGGACGCGCTAGCATTAGCAAAACTTTATCAGTCTCCTGTCCATCAGATCCACGTCGCTGAAGAACGAAACAGAATTTATAGAGCTCTTAATAAAATAACACTGGTATCAGATCCGTACTTGGTACCGGCAGATACCTAAACCCCAGGTATCGGAATCAGACAGAAAAAATGGTATCAGAACATCTCTAGATATGATAACCGCTATTAACCAGGTGGCCAAGGAGTTGCAGGAAATAAATGTGTGAAAAAAATGACCGTGTGGACAGAAATTAGGACAACAATAAAAACATTGTGAAAGAATAAATAAAAGGAAATCCTCCTCTTGTGTTTCGTTAGCGTAGCATCACTTCTAGACCTCCAGCCTCCAGTCTGGTCCCGCTCTGCTGGAATGAAGGACCAAAGCTACTTTCCACACTGGCTGCTACATGCTGGCAGCAGACTGGCTCCTTATTTATCTGGATGGGTTTTATAACATGAAGTTTTGTTCCACAATGACAGAACATGTTTTAGTGGTTGAGCTTCTTATTAATATCATCTCTCTTTTTCCTCAAATTCCTGGGCCAGCGGCTGCCGATCTTGGCCCACTGGGACCTGTCACCCAAGACCGTGGGGGGCTCTTGCTGGGGCTCTCCTCTGCTGCCCTCCGGGTGGGGCTGGAGTCGTCTTCGTGGTGGGGTAGCTTGGGTTGGTGCTCCGGGGCTGCTGCTGAGGGTCCGGGTCTCTGGGCTGCCCTGGTCTGCCTTTGACCTCTGTAGAGGCGTGGTCACATGATCTCACTCACCACCCTTCATCACTGATCCCTCCTCTTCCTCATCCTCCACATGCTGACAGTCACTGAGGTGTCCAGTGGGTTTTTATACTAAGAGATAATGTCTCTGTTTTTCCTGTGAGTTAGTATCTGGTTGTTGGTGTGATATGTTTGTAACATGACTTTTTGATTTGGTTATTATTTAAGACTCTTAATGACGAGCAGCTCTGTTTTTAGTAAAAGTTGTAGGAAACTTTCTGGTGTGTTCATGTACAGGTGGAACAGCTTGTTGTCTGGTGATGGTGGATTGAAGGTCGTTGCTTCTGTCTGTGGAGTTTTTGTCTCCTCTTTCTTTATTCTTCTTTCCCTTTTTGCTGTCTTCCTTCTTTTTCTGTCCCCTCCGGTCAGGTCCAGTAAGTTAACATAGATTCCATGATTCAAAGTACATAAATAAATAAATGAATCAGATTATAAAGAGGAGCCTTTTACCCATAAAACCTCCCCTTGGCAGAGTAAATTTGTTCAGCACGATACAACAACCAGACCATCATTCTGCTGCTACGATGCTGGATATAAAAATAATGCTTTTCTCTACTTAAGGCCTGGTACACACAAAATGATTTTTTTTAATTTTATGAGATTTTTTTTATCTGGTCGAGACCTCACACATGAAGATAAAAAATAAGTTTTGGTCATACTGAAAATGTAATCACAGAACAACACACGCATGACGATGCTGTCCCGCAACTGATCTACAATCTAGTTCTCCGAGCCGGGCAAACGTCGAAACGTAGAAGAAGAACCATAGCAACAACCGGCAAAAAACGAAGAAGAACGATAGCAACAACTGGCAAAAAACGAAGAAGAACCATAGCAACAACCGGCAAAAAACGTAGAAGAACCATAGCAACAACTGGCAAAAAACGAAGAAGAACCATAGCAACAACCGGCAAAAAACGTAGAAGAACCATAGCAACAACTGGCAAAAAACGAAGAAGAACCATAGCAACAACCGGCAAAAAACGTAGAAGAACCATAGCAACAACCGGCAAAAAACAAAGAAGAACCATAGCAACAACCGGCAAAAAACAAAGAACCATAGCAACAACCGGCAAAAAACGTAGAAGAACCATAGCAACAACTGGCAAAAAATGAAGAAGAACCATAGCAACAACTGGCAAAAAATGAAGAAGAACCATAGCAACAACTGGCAAAAAACGAAGAAGAACCATAGCAACAACCGGCAAAAAACGTAGAAGAACCGTAGCAACAACTGGCAAAAAACGTAGAAGAACCATAGCAACAACCGGCAAAAAACGAAGAAGAACCATAGCAACAACCGGCAAAAAACGTAGAAGAACCATAGCAACAACTGGCAAAAAACGTAGAAGAACCATAGCAACAACCGGCAAAAGACGAAGAAGAACCACAGTAACAACCGGCAAAAAACGTAGAAGAACCATAGCAACAACCGGCAAAAAACGAAGAAGAACCATAGCAACAACCGGCATAAAACAAAGAAGAACCATAGCAACAACCGGCAAAAAACGTAGAAGAACCATAGCAACAACCGGCAAAAAACGTAGAAGAACCATAGCAACAACCGGCAAAAAACGTAGAAGAACCATAGCAACAACCGGCAAAAAACGAAGAAGAACCATAGCAACAACCGGCATAAAACAAAGAAGAACCATAGCAACAACCGGCAAAAAACGTAGAAGAACCATAGCAACAACCGGCAAAAAACGTAGAAGAACCATAGCAACAACCGGCAAAAAACGTAGAAGAACCATAGCAACAACAGGCAAAAAACTTAGAAGAACCATAGCAACAACCGGCAAAAAACTTAGAAGAACCATAGCAACAACCGGCAAAAAACTTAGAAGAACCATAGCAACAACCGGCAAAAAACTTAGAAGAACCATAGCAACAACCGGCAAAAAAGAGACGGCGTGAACACAGACTTTTTTTACTTCCTTGTTCCCCAGCCAGCTCGCTCTCTGATTGGCTGCATTCCGTACCACGTCACCGTCCACGCAGTCACAATGCACGAGTTGTCGGCGTTCCTCAGAAATCGGCTCTGAAATATTGAACATGTTCAATGTTCCCGATTGTCGACTACGATCGTACGAAATCGGCTTGTAACCGCAGACCAAACGATGATTGGACAAATCTCATGATGATCTGGCTTTTGCCATCCGAGGTCGGGAAGAGGCAAAATTGGGACAAAAACAGCCCAAAAATCATTGTGTGTATCAAGCCTAAAATGAATTCTTGAAATAAAAGAACTTTTCCTAAAAATCCTTCGATGTATAACGATTGACTGTGCTGCTGAGAGCCAAGCTGGAAGATCTGAGTGAACTCTAAGAAAAAGTGAGACACACCAGGAAGTTGGTCTGGAGCTCCGAGATGTCCTTCTGGAGGGGGGTGACGCGTGGTCCAGCGCTGTCCACGTCAGTTATTTCTACAGCTCACACACGGCCAGCCAAGGGCTTTACAATCATATTAGAAGAAAAGGCCCAACAAAATCAAGCAGGATAACATGACTAAAACAGGTTTAGCTAAACAGACACCACAATAAAAACTATAAAACCCAACGGCACTCCAACTGAACTCGATTTAAAAGCCAGGTGCTGACGATTCACTACCTGGAAGACAGGATGCTCTCAGATCTGGAAACTCCGGATTTATAGTGGAGCATCTACATAAAACCAACTTCTCTTCATTTGTGCTGGATAACAAAATTCTGGACTTTCATTTTTATTTATTTAAAACCTGAATTAAGAGGAGTCGTCTCGATCAGCTGATCCTTCAACCCCTCGGTGTCTCGGTGACCCTGGAAAGAAGAAACCAGCTCAGCTCTCAGAGGAAACCACACCGGAGGTCTGGTTCTGGGCCGAGAAGCAGCGAGCATTAAACTGTGGCTGCAGAGAGAGTATCGGCTCCCCAGAGAAACACTGACGCTGTTAAAGGGCCCTCAGGGCCGGTTTGTTTCTGCTCCTCATCTCACAGCTCTGTGCAGGAGGAGGCCGAGAATAAACATCCACCCGTCCATCTGCTTACAGACGACGGAGGACTGGGATGGGGTGGGAAGGTTTTGGGACGCTGATTCTTTCTTTAACTCGTGTACACAGAAATCTTTGATTTTCAGCTTCTTAGTTAAAAAATCAAAACCAACCAAAGCATCTTCAACTGTGCTTTAAAAACATCCTCTGATTTACCAGATAGAGTCTCTGAATAAAACTACATTTAGTGGCTGGATTGTAAACCTCCTGGACGGGATAGAAATGCTGAAAAACTTCTGTAGATCAGCTAAAGGGCAGCTATCCATCACATTTACCCCACAGAGCTACACACCCCCACTCCTGAGACCCTGATGAGATCAGGTGGAGTTTTAAGGGTTAAAACACTGGGATTAATTCCAGTGGAAGCTCACTGAGGGAATCCCTGATTAACTGCTCTGACTTCAGCAGAAACATGTTGGAACGACTGTTATTATCTAATATCGGCACCATGATTCTCCTCTGGTAAAACCCTCATTAAGAATATCTCCCGTCAGTGTCTGAGGAACCCTGCTCACCAGGTCCAGGTGAAAACTCCCACACAGCTTCCATCATGCTGTGGACGTGTCGCTGCACTCAGACGAGCTGCCTGACATGCATGAACTCCACTCTGGGTGGGTGTGGGTGTGTTCTGGCCACAGTATGGCCATGATTCAGGTCCTTCAGGCCTTCAGTCGGCTGCTTCAGGGTCAGGGTGGGATCAGGTGATGTCTGATGTCCATGCGCGTCCCCGTGAAGACACACAGAGTTAACGGCTGACTCCAGCTTCCTGCTCAGAGCTGGTGGAGGTCAGAGGTCACGGATGCCAGCGACCAGCTCAGATGTCCCAGGCAGGACCTTCAATCCATCATCATCAAGTCAGAGCAGTGATTCAACCAATCACAGTTCTTCAGCCAGCAACAGCTAAAACTGCTAATGAGAGAAGACATGGCGGCCATGCTGGAACCGAGTTTTATAGAAGAAAAAACTCCAAAAAGGACAAAAAAAATCAGCAATTTCAATACACTTATTTTTATCTTGTAGATTTGTTAAAGTTGTATGTAGACTTGTATATTCTGTTACTGGTTTGTACACATTGCATGCTTCCGTTTGCTACAATCCCTAATTTCTCCCTTTAGGATCGATGAAGTACATCTGTCTGTTACGACTTTCCAAAGAGACAGAACACGTGAAACTACACAGCAGCTGATGTTCCGCGCCGTGCCGTCCGTCTGGGAAAACGGAAGAAACGAAGGTTTCCAGCTGAACTAGAATAAAACTCAGCGTTTATTTTCCCTCGTTTCCACAGCAGGATCCAGCAGTTTAACGTTTATATCGTGGTCTGGCTGAATACTCGATTCTGATTGGCTGGAGGGTGTCCATTAAAAAGTGATAATGGACACCTATAAAAGAAGTTCCGGTCAAATAGATTTATTGTTATAGCGCTGACTAAATGGTAGTTGGTAACCGTGGCAACAGAAACTCAGGCACCGGGCTAGAGACACGCCAGATCATGTCTGAGACGGCGCTTCGCTATGAAAGCAGGCGCAGGCTTATTGAGCTCCGTCAGTTCAGGAGAGACGAGAATGGAGCAACATTTTGTCGTCCGGCAACGTCCCAACCAGGACAAATCTGCCACCTTTCAGACCATTAGAGGGAAAACACAACAGATTAATATTCTTTTACACTTTCTTTGCTAATCTAACTTCAGTCCTGATAAAAAATATCAGATGTGAAACTATTCTAATTATTTTAACCCTTTAAACGCCAGTTTATTTAATTTAATTTTTATTTAAATAAAGAAAGAACTACATATTTGGTATTTCTGATTAGGACTATGCACAAATAATACATGAAAATTTATTTTGTTAATAATTCTCAGAATATTTACAAATCATCTTGGAATAAATTCCCCAGGCATCCAAATTCAATAATATGTTTTAACAGTGAGGCTTTTTGTCCTCCGGTCACCTGAAACGTACTAAATTACAGCAACCCGCAAGAACATTTACTCAGAAAACACGTGAATGCAACACGACACATTCGAGCTCTGCAAACTGGTGGAGACGTCCAGAAACCTGAAGATGTGGTGCATTTTTACAAGATACCACAGTAGTCCTCCACCTCTCCAGCCTCATGAGGTCCTGTATCAGTCCCTGGTCCACATGGGGGGTCAGAGAGCTCATGTTGGGAAACCTTGGCTTCAGGCCTGGCTAAACAAGCCCAGAGGCGGGGCTCGGTCAGCATTCGCCTGCAGCGGACGCCCGTCTGCAAAACAAGCAGGTGTGCATGCCTTTCCTTATACGGCAACTTTAAAACACAGAAAGACAAAGAGAGAAGAAGAAAGGGAGGAGGAGGAGGAGGAAGGTCATCCAGCTGAATTACAGGAACCCAGAAGAAGTGTTGCCGTCAGAGCGGATCTGGGCAGAACGCAGAGTTGCATAACACACACTCAACAGAAGCTTCACACCAGCATTACTGAGTCAGAAAGAGGAGCCTGACCCAGAAGAGCCAATCAGAACAGCTCCATCAGACGATATACATGCATACAAATATATATATATATATATATATATATATATATATATATATATATATATATTTACAGGGAAAAGAAGCTTTGATCGGGTGTCACTGATTTATTTTGAGTATTTTTATTTTGACTATTTTGCCTTTAGCATGTTGTTATGTATGTCTGAATGTGGGAATTGTCTCAAACCTGAGATAAATCTGAGGGTTATGTGGCACTCTGAGCTTGAAAACAAAGTGAAATGAGCTGAAATAATGTGTGAAATGAATGTTAGGATCTGATTTCATGGTCACTGATACAGAAAGAAATCTGGTTCAGATGTGAAGCTGCTGAACTACTTCAGTTCATCTGTTTTCCACTTTATGCATTTATTGCTGTTTTCTAGTGGAGTTAAATGGCAGGGATGGACGACGGTAAAGGTCCAGTAACCAACCCTCCCCTCTGGATCAAAACGGGTCGGACCACTACAGAAGACCCCGCCTCACCTGGGACATGTTTGAAGCTCTGCCGGAGATGGGAGTTGAAATTCTTTCTGGCAGGGGACTCTGCCAGACGTTCCCAGCAGACCCTCACAACACGTTTGGGTCTGTCAGGCCTGACCGGCATCCTCCCCCACCATCTGAGCCAACTCACCAGCAGGTGGTGATCAGTTGACAGCTCCGCCCCTCTCTTCACCCGAGTGTCCAGGACATGCGGCCACAAGTCCAACGACACGACTACAAAGTCGATCATCGATCTGCGGCCTAGAGTGTCCTGGTGCCAAGTGCACATGTGGACACTCTTATGTCTGAACAAGGTGTTCGTTACGGACAGTCCATGACGAGCACAGAAGTCCAACAACTATACACCACTCAGATTCAGGGGGGCCGTTCCTCCCGATCACACCTCTCCAGGTCTCGCTGTCATTGCCCACGTGAGCATTGAAGTCCCCCAGCAGAACGAGGGAGTCCCCAGAAGGAGTGCTCTCCAACACCCCCTCCAAGGACTCCAAAAAGGGTGGGTGAACTGCTATTTGGTGCATAAGCACAAACAACAGTCAGGACCCGTCCCCCCACCCAAAGGTGGAGGGAGGCTACCCTCTCAGGTTAAACCCCAACAAATAGGCACCAAGTCAGGGGGCAATGAGCATGCCCACACCTGCTCGGCACCTCTCACCAGGAGCAACTCCAGAATGGAAGAGGGTCCAGCCCCTCTCGAGGGCAGTGGTTCCAGAGCCCAAGCCGTCCGTTGAGGTGAGTCCAACTATATCTAGCCAGAACCGCTCAACCTTGTGCACCAGCTCAGGCTCCTTCCCCACCAGAGAGGTGACATTCCACGTCCCTAGAGCTAGCTTCTGCAGCCGAGGATCAGACCACCAGGGTCCCCACCTCTGGCAGCCGCCCAGCTCACAATGCACCCCTATGGCCCATCCTGCAGGTGGTGAGCCCATGGTAGCGGGGCCCATGTCAACCTTTCTCGCTGAGCCTGACCGGACCCCATGGGCAAAGGTCTGGTCTGGCTCCAGAAGGGGGCTGCAGTGACCCACGTCCAGGCAACGGAAACCTGGATCCATCCTTTTCACTCATAGGGGTCTGGTGAGTTACTAAATGTTTTCACGATGGCATGAAACACCTCTGTGTGTGTGTGTGTGTGTGTGTGTGTGTGTGTGTGTGTGTGTGTGTGTGTGTGTGCGGATCAGCTGGAATCCTTCTGCAGAATTTTATTTATAGTCCGAACAGGAAGGAAGTCAAGCAGCAAACATCCTCCTGAGCCCGATCAGCGAGTTGAACACACACAAATATCACGCATGACTCCCCACCTGTGTGTGTGTGTGTGTGTGTGTGTGTATCAAGTCCAAGCTACTTTCATTTTAGAGCAGGGGTGCCAAACATGTGGCCCAAGGACCAAAACCAGGTCCAATCAGAGGAGAGACAGGATGAAGGGCCCAATCTGGTTCACAGCATGAAAATACCAAAGAAGATAGTAACTGTAATATTTTAATTAAAATACCTAATTACTAATTTGTCCACATGAGGTTTCATTATAAAAAGTTTGTATGGTGAATCAGTTCAGGTGGTCAGAATTACTACACACGTGTAAATGTACATGTACGTACATTTAAAGTAACTTCTCCATCAGGAAAAGTTACTGTGGAAGTTCTACTGGATTTTTCACTTCTAGATTCCAGGAATTAAACGTTTGCATGTTTCATAGATTCATGCTGGTCTGGAAACTGGAATAAACCTGGACATTAATATGTAAATGTGTAATATGTAAAATAAAACAAGTAAAGAAGCTGAATAAATATAAAAACTATAAACTAATATGATGTACATTATAGAGTTTTCATATATGAAGTAATTAAATGAATTAAATTTGAAAACATAAATTTTATAAATAAAATTTGATCAACATATTTAAAAAATTTAAACATTCTTAAAATGTTTTATTAATTAATTTATGATTTAGAATAAACAAAAGTATATATTTGAAAAATTTATATATTTTAAAAATAAAAACATTAAACTGAATGAATAAAATATATTAATATGTAACCAGCAAAATATAAAACTTGACTCTTTTTTTTCTCCAGAAATTTCAGGTTGTTTATAATGTTTTCTAAAAGGGTCGATAATTAAATGTAAGCATCTTGATAATTAGGACTGTACCATGTCAAGTACCTCACGATTTGATTTGATTACGATTCCCGTTGCTTCGATGCCATTCCCTCAGTCTGTGGCTACTTCACAGACGTCCGTAACAAACATTTCTCCACTCCCTTTTATTCATGTCCAACCATAAATAAATCCAACACATTTTCCATCGAATCTACAGGAAAGATGTGTTAGTGGCTAGGAGCAACAACCGGTGTTGTGTAGGTTTGGTATACCTTGTCAGATCGCTCCCCTTGGTTAATGCACATATGCACAGGAAGCTGCAAATGACCAATAAACTCAGCACTACTGTCTCCGTCCATGTCCGGGTGGGACGCATGACTTTTATGTTCATGCCACACTTTGCTGTTGTGTCCATGTCATTTCATTATTCTGAAAAATAATTGATTTTGAACATTTATGAATCGTAATTGAATCATATTTATATATTGATAATATACTTGTACTTCTTTGTGCTAAAACATTTTTATGGGTTATTATGCTGTTATTTTCCTGGAGACCAGATTGAGCTGAATGTGGAACCTGAACTAAATCAACTAAATGTCATTACATGCTGCCTTCACTTGCATTTGGACATCTGAGGTTCAACAAGGTCAGTTTATACTGAATATTTGATATAATTTGATTGTTGTAGGAGAGGCACCTGAGCGAGGTCTCTTAGCAACAGAGCAGTGGTAGGGATCTTTTTATGATGCAAATGTGATAAATTCGATGACAGAGTGATGACGCTTGGAGAGACCTGGTGCAGTTTTAAAGGGTGAAACCAGGACTGAATCAGGGCCTTTTCTTCGACCATAAACCAAACAATCCCTCATCTCATGCGCCAGCTTTCTCCGCTTCCTCTTCCCTGAACTACCTCAGAGGAAGCCACACTCTTGGTCTAATGACATCCAGTCAAAGTGCAGGACAACGGGACAAATGCATTCAAAGCTGAAATCAGTTTCAGGTCCCATCCTTCAGCCGGCTCTGTCGCTCTCCGATCGGCCCCATTCCAATCGGCTCTGTCGCTCTCCAATAGGCCCCATTCCAATCGGCTCTGATAGGCTCCATGCAGCACCGAGGCCGGACTCAGTCTCTGCTCTGTTAGGACTGTTGGGCTCTCAGAGAAAAGCCCTGAAACAGTGGAGAGACTGAGAGGATGCTGCCGTGTGATTGCCCGGAGGCAGCAATGAAGGGAAATGGTGCACAGGAAGTGATTCCCTTTACGGAGTCAGCCAGCGGCACTCAGGTCGGCTGATGACTCTCTTATGTAACACCACAGCAGCTTTACAACTTCATGAGTAAAAGATTGATGAGCTCACATCAGCTGACGGCTCAGAGGAGGAGAAGCCGAGTGAGTCATCAATTTGATGTTTTCAGCTTCTTACATTTCATGTCAGATATGAACGGAAACTGGAAATATCCCAGTTTAAGGAGAATGTGGACAGTTCTAGAAGTAAACTGTGGGGATTTTCAGGCTTATTAAGTAAAATATATCTGATCATTTTGAGTCTCAGTGCACAGATGAGATATGAGTAGACAGCTGAGATCAGCTTGAAGAGCTTCTGGAAAACATGGAGAAGCTTCCTGAACCATCAGTGTTACATCTGAGGGTTTTATCTATGATCAGAGAACAGAAGCTGCAGCTCACACCGTTTCCTTCTCAGCTGATTGTTACAGGTAAGATGGCTTTTACTGATTTCATATGCCAACGACTGATGTTCGAACGTCTGACAGAGTCAGGTCCGGAAACGACACAAAGCTGTTAGAGACCATCAGAGTCAGGAGAAACAGCAGCAGATGAAGAATTACTACTACTTATATTCTTCTGCACGGCACTTTGATCCACTGTTGTTGATTTAACGTTCTTTATAAATAAAGTTGGATTGGGATTGAATGGAAGAAGAAAAAGGAACAGAAGAAGACAAAATCATTCTGTTTATAAGAATCTCCAAGACATGTCTCACAATGAGGAACTCAAAGTTACTGTATTCTCACACACAGAAACAGCAGAGGGATCGAACCGTCGGTGAGCCAGGCAACCGCTCCTCCACCTAAACATCAGCCGAAGGTGGAAGTTTCCCCTCCTAATAAATTAGGGGAGCACCCCGACCCCCAACAGCAACCATCGCCCTTCTAAGAAGTTCAAGTTAGTTATCCTCTATATCGCGTGTGGTGAAAATTAGACATAAAAGTATATAATTAGCCTAGTTCCTGGAGGGGAGGGCCTTGCCCCCTGGGCCCCCCTTTAGCACCGGGTCTGCCTGAACGCAAGCAGACCTAATCATCCACATTTACATCATCAAGTGTAAACGTGAAACTCATCCAGGTGAGTCCTCAGGTTTATTTCCACAGGAGGTCCGAATACCTAAAGGCTGAAAACATGAACCTGCTGGAGGAGATCCACCAGCAGGTTCCCGGTTCCAGGTTCAGGTGATTCCAGAAGAATCGGTGGAAAGGCGTTACTCCTCCCCCCCAGAACCTACAACTTTTACCCGTTTCATCCTGTGGAGAACCCGGTCCACTATGAGGAAACACCGGACCTGATCTGGACCGACTCCAGCTGGTTCCTGCTTAAACAACACACCGACGTTTCGTGACTAACAGGGATCACGCGCTGCACGGAAACCGAACAGCCATGCGTCCTTTATCGGACAGCTCGCTGATCCACGTCCCTCACCTGACAGGTTTTTAGGATGACTGTATCTGATGTTCGGGAAACAAGCCGTGATGTCGGTTCTGGCTACGAGAGGTCTACGGTGGGACGTTCACGTGCGAGGCGGGATTGTATCAGACCGGGAAACGATCAAAACAAAAACAGACACCGGCTGATGGCGGCAACAAGGCTTCACCCTTTGTCCGATAATGGATCTACATGGATGTTTATGTTTTGTTTTTGCTTCGGACAGGTGAAGTGTCGTCATCAAGCAGGTTGACCTGGCTGTTATGTCACACACACGAGCTAACATCACGTTAAAGTGCAGCTACTGTCACAGAGCCCACCGTGGCCGCTAAGCTGGTTAGCAACAGCACATCAGGCGAAACCGCCACAAATGACCCGCCGAGAAGCCCCAAGGCGCCGCTTACCTGCAGCTCGGCCCGCTCCACCTCCCACTGTGCGCGGTCCACCTCGAACCGGGCCCACTCATGCTGGAGAAAGTGAAGAATCCCCGGGATGCTGTACTGAGCCCTGGCCGACTCTCCGCCGCCGACGTCGCCGGACTGCGGAGCTTTGAGGTTCCCCCCACCGGCTGAGCCCGAGTTGTTGTTGAAGAACACACCGGGGCCCGCGTGCTCGTCCATGGCCGCACCGGGACGGTGTCGGGCTGTCTCGGCCCGGTTTTATCACCCGCTTCGGTTAAAAACCCTCTGCGGCGCAATGTAGTCCATCAATGGTCTTTCGTGCTGGACCTCACAACTCCTGCGTGAACCAGCTGTCACATGAAAATCCGTGAAGTTGCCGGAAGTAACACAACACACTTCCGGTCCAGGCTTTCAAAATACGGTTTGTTGACTTATTGTACGGAAAAAAACAACTCAAATTAAATATTTTTTTTATCGAATATGTAAAGAAACAGAAAACCAATCATTGCCCCTCAATATTCAGAATATAGAACCCAAAATAGCAGAGTTACAAGAAAGCGAGTTTGTCTGGGGAACAATTACACAGTTTCACAATACATAAATAAAAGAATGTTCAAAACTATCAAATTAGGTAATAATATGGAAGAATTGTCCAAGGAGCTATTATACGTCTCAGTAAATTAATTTTTTGTTAACTTTGATGTTGCTAAAACACACACACATAGAATTAATAATGCATATTGATTAGCGTGTTTACATATACACACACACATTAGTGAATCAATCCTATATCTATCTATCTATCTACACATATATATATATATATATATATATATATATATATATATATATATATATATATGGGCTGTCAAATGATTAAAAATTTTAATCAGATTAATCGCAGCTTACAAAATTAATCATGATTAATTGCCTGAAATCTGCCCATTTTTACTGCATCACCAGAACGAGCCGATTCTACAAATATTTGTTGTTAACTGAGCTTCTCTTGGGTAAACTTCAGGTGTCCAATGGTCAGTAAATGCAGCATGTAATGTATTTCTATAAGTTGTTCTAAATCATCTCCACCATGTTCTAGATCATAATTCAGAATTCATCTACCATCATCTCACCAGCCGTCTCCATGGTGATCATTTCTGTCCTAAAAGCAGCAGATGTGACGACTGAAGTTAAACAGCTGACATTGATGAAGAAACTCTGATAAAACTGATGATCTGGATAAAAACAGCTTTTTCCTTTTATCATTGAAGTGTGTGTGTGTGTGTGTTTGTGCAGCAGTGATAAAAGTCGTACAGCAGCATCACCCAAAGTAAACACCTGCTGGTAAAACACATCACTGGCTGCTTGTTTTACTAGTTTTTCTTCACTTTTTTACATCAGATGATCACTTTAGTTGTAATAATCAGTTCAATATTTTATAAAATCTAGACATAAAAACGTCTCATCTGTGCCCCCCTTTTCCTGGTCAGGGCTCCTGGCCCCCCCATCAGAACTTTTCTAGACCCGCCCCTGCATAGCCGAAGTATAAACCCTGTCTACCACCAGCAGCTGCTGTTAGAGAAGGTCCTGCCACCAACAAGACTTTGGGGTAAATATGTGACGGTGTGAACATGAGCGCTAGTTTCCTCCTTCTCAGCTGATCCATAAACACACGCAGCAAGAGAGAAAAGCCAATCAGCTGATCACCGACAGCCGTCATGATTCACGGAGCAACATGAGAGGAGGAGGAAGCAGCTGCTGCACAAACAGAGACGACAGAGATCCTCTAGAGCAGCCATGTTGGTTAAGAACGCAGCTGGATTGTCCCAAGTTTTAAAAAGAATGTGGGAAAAGTTTGGGTGTGGAACCCTCTCACCAGGAAAAGAGTGTGTGTTAATACACCCTCATTCTCCACGGAAGCAACGTCCATGTTGCTCCATTAATGCTCAATTTATTCTCAAGTCCATCCATAGAACCATCCGGCTGGTCTTTCTCATCGTTCTTCTCCACGTCCAGCTGGGGAATGTCGGATGTATGGGGGTGGTCATGCCGTGCATGCGTTAATTGCTTTAAAAATTTTAACGCAATTAATTATGTTAATTGTGTAACATAAATTAGTTATTTTTGACAGATCTAATATATATACATACATATATATATATATATATATATATATATATATATATATATATATATACACCGTGTTATGTCACGTGACTGCACGGTGGTGTGGTGGTTAGCACTGCAGCCTCACAGCAAGAAGGTTCGAATCTTGGCTTGGGGGAGGTTTGAATCTTGAGGGCAGTGGCTTTTCTGTGTGGAGTTTGCATGTTCTTCTTATGTATGCATGGGTTCTCTCTGGGTACTCTGGCTACCTCCCACCATCCAAAGAAATGAATGTTAGGTTAATTGATGACTATATATATATATATATATATATATATATATATATAATATTTATATATATATATTAGGGCTGTCAGATCTATATATATATGTATATATATATATATATATACATATATATATATAAACTGCTCGCGTCTGGAACACTCTTACTTTGAAAGAACATCCGTCTACCAGCCGGTGTATGCAACAAATTCAAACTTGACTGATCTGTGCGATGACGTCAACCCTCTTCAGGTCCACCCACTGCACTGAATCTCCTCACGTTATTGGCTGTCGGCAGCTGATGGACAGTTTTTGTTTACAATCTGAGTAAATGGCAGAACAGCAAACATCACAAAGACAGAAATACAGGATTCATTAAGTGTTGTTTAGAAGATTTATCAAAGTGGGGAAAAAATACAAATAATTCTATTTATTTATTTGTATTTTTAACTGACGTTGAGCTGCAGCAGTTCTTCTCTTCCTGATGATGATGATGATCTCATTGAGGGAGACTGAAAATGATAAAGAGGTTTGTTCATCATGAATCTGCAGCTCAGATTCAGGACCTCCACTTTCATTTAGCCAGAAAACCTGAAGTTTGACACAGAAATGATCTGATCTCTGACCAAGAGGCTGAAAAAAAAGAGTGCATGTTGTTGATTTGAAATGCCAAACTATTTCTTTTAGGATCTTTAAATCGGCCGTATTAAACTGTGACATCAGAAATATTTCCAGGTTTTAGACACAGACTAGTTTTCTTTTTGACTGTGTGGAATTAATATTTTGCCCAATTCTTTTAATTCTTTGGCTAAAAAAGTTGGTAAATTGGTTGCATTTCTCAGTGGAAAGGAGCTCGGGTCTTATCTGTTTAGGAGGATTAGTAAGTTTTTCAATCATAGCAAACAGAGTGCGAGAATTGTTGATGTTCTTGTGGATCATACCAGATAACTGCAGCTCTCTGGCCTTCACAGCTCATTGTTATAGTTACGCAGGCTTTGTTTGTAAAAACAGAATTTTCTATAATCTTCTCACCGACAAAGTGCTGCTAACAGCTGAGCGTCTCTGACAGTTTCCAGTTATCTGGTCTGACGGCAGCAACATGTTTAGCCGTCGCTCAGGGTCTGCAGCAGTCTGGAAAATACAATCCCATCCTGGGAATGTCGACTGGAACATCCAAAGGCAATTGTACCATTATTATTATTTATTTAATTTTTTACACAAACAGCTAGCTGTAGCAGCTAAACTGGTAGCAGTACGCCGGCCTGGTTTATCTTTTTGGTTGTGACACACTTGGTGTAGTTGCAGGTTCTGGTTAAGTCTGGTGTTTGGGATCCTGGAGGGAGGAGGAACCTGGCAAAGCCTGACATTCAACCTGGTTCTGAGGAAAGTGAGGAGGACGCTGAGGGAGACACCTCGGTGAAGTTGGTTTTAGGTTGGATATTCAACAGACATTCATCATTTCGTGTTCAATAGCTTCCGTTTCACGCGACCAAAACATACAATTCCTGACCTGTATTATAGCACGAGAAGAGACAAACAAGACACACCCCTTTTGATTTGGTTTGATAGTTCCATCAATTTTTTTTAAAGGTATAATGAAAAAAATCAATATTTCTTCAATAGCTTCCACATTATGAGACCGAGGGGCCCCAAACCTCAACTAAAATATTCTACTAAGACACACAAACAAGACACACCCCTTTTGATTCATTTTGAAAGCTCCTTCTGTTTTTCAGCGTGTGTCTACCCTTCGCCGAGAGGCGTGGGTAACCCGTTGAACCCCACTTGTGATATGGATTGGGGATTGCAATTATTTCCCATGAACGAGGAATTCCCAGTAAGTACGGGTCATAAACTCACGTTGATTAAGTCCCTGCCCTTTGTACACACTGCCCGTCACTACTAGACAACAGGCCCGTGACTTCTGTCACGCTCCTACGCTTTGATCCCTCCCTGGCAGCGGCTCTGCTGGCTCTCGAGTTGAGAGTGCATCTTGCCCGGCTGCAGTTAGAGGTTCAGGAGAAAGGCCAACAAAAACAAATGCAGCTTGAAGTTACAAAGCTGGAGATTGAGGCTAATGAAGCCGTACACTGCGCCAGCTAGAGTTGGACTCCTAAGCCAGGGCCAACCTTTCTCAGGCTCCTGTTAGACCCACTGGGTCTTCCATCACAGCGCCGCCTGCTGGTCCTTCAGACATCACCAAGTTTACAGCTTTGGTTCTGGAATTCAGAGGATTCGAGGTATATTGTTATTTTCCAGCCTTTGAACGCATTGCACAGGGTTCTAGTTCGGGAGCTCACCTTGTCTGAGTCAAAACCCGATGGGTCTCCGAGATTGGGTACAGAGTACCGGAAAGTTAACGCTGAGACTGTTTCCAACGCAGGTCCTTTGCCACGAGTTGAGGACTATGTTGACACCATTGGATCGGCTTGATTTGTCAGTAAGCTGAATCTTCTGAAGGGTTACTGGCAGGTCCCATTACTGACTGAGTATCTGAAATACCTGCGTTTGTTACACCGGATCGGTTCCTACAGTACACAGTAATGGTGTTTGGAAAATGCAACGCTTATCTTGATGATCTAATTATGTGCACTTCATCACTTCAACGTATACGTGGGATCCAGCCCTGCGCCCACTCAGGTGTTCACCGACCACAACCCGCTAACGTTGCTAGCTCGCGTGTATAACCATAAGCAGCGGCTGATGCGGTGGGCCCTAACTGTACAAAAAACAACCTCAAAATTCGTCACAAAAAGGCTGCAGCCAACCAGTTCCGTCCCGTATCTGATGGAACACTGTGTAAGGTTATTCTGCTTACTTGTTATGCTGTGTTATGTATACGGTATACTGTTATAAACGGTGGGGTCTGTGTTTTAAAGGAGGGGGGGTGACAGCTCTCGGCTTGTCAGCTTGTTGGACTCAAATGTAAATAGGACTGTGCCAGTGCTTGCAGGTGATTGGCCGCTGTTCCTGCGCCTACGAATACATCGTCCTTCTCCAGGATTGGTCGCCGTCCGCTCCGTCTCCTCTGTGGCTGGCCAATCATGAAGACACCTCACTCTATAAACTCCGGATCCCCTTCCTTCTGGGCAGCCGTGTCAGATTGGTGCAGTTGGCGCCTGAGTGCGCTTACAGCTCAGCTTGCCACCGAGGATTCTAATTTGCTGTCTTGGATCTTGCTTACTGTTGAGTCACAGATCTTTGTTTTTTGTTTCTGTTATATTTTGCTACCTGCCATTTTTGGGCTTTTTTAACTCCTGTCACAGGATGCTCTGTGCTGATTGTTATTTTGTTTTTGGACTTTGTGTTTAGTTATTTAGTACATGGACTTTTGGATGTTTTTTGTTTGTTTAGTGAATGAATCCTTTGTTATATATACACTCATTTTGTAAATAAATTTGTTTTCATTGTAAGTATCCGTCTCCAACCGTTTGTGTTGCCACCTTGCAGGTGATTGGCCACTGTTCCTGTGCCTACGAATCCACCCTCCTTCTGGACTCCGTAGGGGTTGTAACACCACCCAAGAAACGAATGTCGCTGACAAGCAAGTCACATGATCAGTGACGACAGCTCAGAATGGTCTATATTTGTTTAGCCTCAAGCACACAACTACCTTACTAGATGTAAAACATTAGCCGCTTTTAATTAATATTCTACTACTGTCTTGTAACTAACAATTGTATGCTAGTTGGTATTAGCATCTTTCCTTGGAACAAACATGATTGTTTTCTGTTATCTTCGATGAATTCAGCTGCAAGTGAGGTCTTCCACACTGTTTGATTCATATTCGGCATCTCTCCAGTTGTGTTTTTGGTTTTGTGAAGGCAAAAAATACAACATCCCCCAAACATGCAGGATATCTTTCACCAGAATTGCAAGTCCTGTACGTGCAACGCTTTGGCGCTCCCTTCTAACCCCTCATTTCCACCGGGTGCGTGTGCTCCACGTTACAGCTGTACCACGGTTTTTTTTTGTGGAGCGCCCGTAAGTGCGGTGCAGTCCACCCTGCAAGATCCGCGAGATCACAAAATCACAGGAGAAGTGGAGAATCTTGTGTTTCTCCACTTCCAGGATAAATAACTTGTTGTCCATGATGACAAAAACAAAAACACTGAGACCCCCTGATCGGTTAAACACATAATGTTTTCATGGTTCAGAAGCGCAAATCTGCAGGGGCTTTTATTTTGAAAAATACCAGAAGTTTTACACTGCTACTGTGTCTGATTTCCTGTCTGCACCTATCTGAATTGCTGAAAATTGATGCATTCTGGGTGTGCTCTGTCAAAAATAGACTCTGCGTGTAAATTTAGCGGAGAGCCGCAACAATGCGCTTCTGTGATGTTTCTGATACGCGCTGCAGCACACCCGGTGGAAACCAAACCGTTGACTAAAACAGCCACAAATAGCAGTGGAGGCCGTGGCACAGCCGTAACATGGCTCATACACACCTGGTGGAAAGGAGGAGTTACTGTTGACCACGCCAAACAACCAGCAACAGCATACAAAAAGCAACGCCTCTTCTCTACACCCTCCGCTCTTCTTCCAGTCTTATATCCCACACACACACACACACACACACACACACAGACGCACAACAAAACCTTTCCTCCCCATTCACCCTACCCTGCCCCTTTTACTTTCTCATCCAACCACATATCTGTCTTAACCGAGCGGCAACCTCCGGCGCTGAAATGTGAAGCCTGTGCATAAAAATTTGCAGTTCCCCCCTCATCCACTAGGGGCTCCAAAACAGAACAAATCCCCATAGACTCCCATGTTAAAAAGACCAAATTCACAGCAGAAATAAACATGTTTAAAGCCTGGTACAAAAAAACATTTTAAGATTAAAAAGGTCAAGTTTACCTTCATGACAACTGTGACGAGGGTGAATTTTTTTCTAACTCATCCTTTTGTATGTTATTTAATCTTGAAATTCAGCATAATTATGGGGTGTGTCCTTTTGATTGACAGGTATCCAATATCCACAGAAAGAAGGGAGAGTGTAACACACATCACTGTAGGATCGCTACAATAGTTCTGGGACGAGACTCAGTGAAGGGTCAATTGCCAAGACATATTTTATCTGAAGCGATGAACAGTGAGCAGTATTATAAGAGAAAAATAGGCAATTCTGCTATAGGGCTTATTGCTAATAGGCTAACGACTGCTGTGAGGCTAATGAATGCTAAGAGGCTAATGACTGCTATAAGGCTAACGCCTGCTGTGAGCCTAATGACTGCAATGATGCTAACAACTGCTATAAGGCTAATGACTGCTATGAGGCTAGCAACAGCAAATAAGACTAACATTGGCTATCAGGCTAACGACTTCTATGTCCCTACGATTGCTTTGAGGCTAACAATTGCTATGAGGCTAATGACCGCTAGGAGGCTAGTGACAGCTATGAGGCTTATGACTGCTGTAAGGCTAACTATTGCTATGTTGCTGACGACTGTTATTTGATCAAAGATTGCTATGAGTTTAGCTATTACTATGTCGCTAATGTCTGTTATTAGACTAATGATTGCTATGAGGCTAACAATTGCTATGAGGCTAATGATTGCCATGAGGCTAAAGACTGCTATGAGGCTAATGACTGTTGTGAGGCTAGCAACAGCAATGAGGCTAGCAACTGCAAAACCACCACAAAACCCTTCCTTCCCACTCCCTCTCCCGCCCCATTTACTTTCTTATCTAACCAGATATTTGTTTTAACTCCACACACACTAAGCATTACAGCTCACAAAAACCCAGCGAACATCCAAACGTGTAAACATCAGAAAGAACATCACTGTAGGATCGCTAAAATATTATTGGCCAGTGGCGGTTCTAGGGCGGGACTTAGCGAATGGTCAATTGCAGACATATTTTATCTGAAGTGATGAACAGTCAGTATTATAAGAGCAAATTTTGGCAGTTCTGCTATGAGGCTAATTGCTAAGAGGCTAACAACTGCTATGAGGCTAATGATTGCTATGAGGCTAACAACTGCTATAAGGCTAATGATTGCTATGAGGCTAACAACTGATATGTCACTAATGATTACTATGAGGCTAACAACTGCTATGAGGCTAATGATTGCTATGAGGCTAACAACTGCTATAAGGCTAATGACTGCTATGAGGCTAACAACTGATATGTCACTAATGATTGCTATGAGGCTAACAGCTGCTATGAGGCTAACTATTGCTATGCCGTTAACAACTGTTTTTAGACTAACAACTGCTATGAGGCTAATGATTGCTATGATGCTAACAACTGCTATGAGCCTAATGATTGCTATGACGCTAACAACTGCTATGAGCCTAATGATTGCTATGAGGCTAGCAACAGCTATGAGGCTAGAGACTGCTATGACACTAATGATTACGATGAAGCTAACAACTGCTATTAATATGTCACTAATGTCTGTTATTAGACTAACAACTGCTATGAGACTAATGATTACTATGAGGCTAACAACTGCTATGAGGCTAATGATTGCTATGAGGCTAACAACTGCTATAAGGCTAATGATTGCTATGAGGCTAATAGCTGCTATGAGGCTAACAACTGCTATAAATATGTCACTAATGTCTGTTATTAGACTAACGACTGCTATGAGACTAATGATTACTATGAGGCTAACAACTGCTATAAGGCTAATGATTGCTATAAGACTAACAATTGCAATGTCACTAATGATTACTATGAGGCTAACAGCTGCTATGAGGCTAACAACTGCTATGAGGCTAACAACTGCTATGAGGCTAACTATTGCTATGCCGCTAACAACTGTTTTAGACTAACAATTGCTATGAGGCTAATGATTGCTATGATGTTAACAACTGCTATGAGCCTAATGATTGCTATGAGGCTAGCAACAGCTATGAGGCTAGAGACTGCTATGACACTAATGATTACGATGAAGCTAACAACTGCTATTAATATGTCACTAATGTCTGTTATTAGACTAACAACTGCTATGAGACTAATGATTACTATGAGGCTAACAACTGCTATGTCACTAATGATTACTATGAGGCTAACAGCTGCTATGGGGCTAACAACTGCTATGTCACTAATGATTACTATGAGGCTAACAGCTGCTATGAGGCTAACAACTGCTATGAGGCTAACAACTGTATGATGCTAACTATTGCTATGCCGCTAACAACTGTTTTTAGACTAACAATTGCTATGAGGCTAATGATTGCTATGATGCTAACAACTGCTATAAGGCTAATGATTGCTATGATGCTAACAACTGCTATAAGGCTAATGATTGCTATGAGGCTAACAACTGCTATAAGGCTAATGATTACTATGAGGCTAACAACTGCTATAAGGCTAATGATTGCTATGAGGCTAACAACTGCTATAAGGCTAATGATTACTATGAGGCTAAGAACTGCTATAAGGCTAATGATTGCTATGAGGCTAACAATTGCTATGTCACTAATGATTACTATGAGGCTAACAACTGATATAAGGCTAAGGATTACTATGAGGCTAACAACTGCTATAAGGCTAATGATTACTATGAGGCTAACAACTGCTATAAGGCTAATGATTGCTATGAGACTAACAACTGCTATAAGGCTAATGATTGCTATGAGGCTAACAACTGCTATAAGGCTAATGATTGCTATGAGGCTAACAGCTGCTATGAGGCTAATGATTGCTATGAGGCTAACAACTGCTATAAGGCTAATGATTGCTATGAGGCTAACAACTGCTATAAGGCTAATGATTGCTATGAGACTAACAACTGCTATAAGGCTAATGATTGCTATGAGGCTAACAACTGCTATAAGGCTAATGATTGCTATGAGGCTAACAGCTGCTATGAGGCTAATGATTGCTATGAGGCTAACAACTGCTATAAGGCTAATGATTGCTATGAGGCTAACAGCTGCTATGAGGCTAATGATTGCTATGAGGCTAACAACTGCTATAAGGCTAATGATTGCTATGAGGCTAACAACTGCTATAAGGCTAATGATTGCTATGAGGCTAACATCTGCTATGAGGCTAATGATTGCTATGAGGCTAACAACTGCTATAAGGCTAATGATTACTATGAGGCTAACAACTGCTATAAGGCTAATGATTGCTATGAGGCTAACATCTGCTATGAGGCTAATGATTGCTATGAGGCTAACAACTGCTATAAGGCTAATGATTACTATGAGGCTAACAACTGCTATAAGGCTAATGATTACTATGAGGCTAACAACTGCTATAAGGCTAATGATTACTGTGAGGCTAACAACTGCTATAAGGCTAATGATTGCTATGTCACTTATGATTACTATGAGGCTAACAACTGCTATGAGGCTAATGATTGCTATGAGGCTAACAGCTGCTATGAGGCTAATGATTGCTATGAGGTTAACAACTACTATGAGGCTAACAATTGCTATGTCACTAATGATTACTATGAGGCTAACAACTGCTATGAGGCTAATGATTGCTATGAGGCTAACAGCTGCTATGAGGCTAATGATTGCTATGAGGCTAACAGCTGCTATGAGGCTAACTATTGCTATGCCGCTAACAACCGTTTTTAGACTAACAATTGCTATGAGGCTAACGAATGTTTTTAGACTAACAATTGCTATGAGGCTAACGAATGTTTTTAGACTAACAATTGCTATGAGGCTAACGAATGTTTTTAGACTAACAATTGCTATGAGGCTAATGAATGTTTTTAGACTAACAATTGCTATGAGGCTAATGATTGCTATGAAGCTAACAATTAATATCAGGCTAATGACTGCTATGAGGCTGACACAGACTCCATCTAAAACATGGTTGGAGCCTCCGTGACATCACCCGTAGGTTTCTGAAGAGCAAAAGTGAAGCTCATTGGGCTGTTCCTACCATTGCCATCTTGGCAGCGTCACGCCTGCTGTTGCTCCCAGAAAATCCAAAAATAGGCAAAGTGGTGGAGCTGAGACGGGGGCTGTGGGGTTGGAGGATTGACACCTATCAAACTCCGAGCTGCCTGTAGCTAAGAGCTAACTGAGGCAACCCAGATCTAACGTGAGCTAACCTGCTAATGAAGGCAGGTGGGCTAAAGCTAAGGTGCACTGTTAGCCGGTTGAAAACTGTGTTTGTGATGCACTCTCCCTTCTTTCTGCGGATGTTGGATACCTGTCAATCAAAAGGACACACCCCTAATTATGCCAAATTTCAAGATTAAATAACATCCACACAGATGAGTTTGAAAGAAATTCACGTCCCTCACAGTTGTCATGAAGGTAAACTTGACCTTTTAATCCTAAAATGTTCTTTTTATACCAGGCTGTAATGTTTATTTCTGCTGTGAAGATGGTCTTTTTAACATGGGAGTCTATGGGAATTTGTTCTGTTTTGGAGCCCCTAGCGGATGAGGGGGGAACTGCAATTTTTTTTTGCACTTTTCATAGGCTTCACATTTCATCACCAGAGGTTGCAACTTAGGCTGACAACGTGAACCTTTAATAACAGAAACACATAATTTCAGTGACCTTCTAAAAACCCACTTCTCTATGTGTCAGTATGAGGAATGTGTGCTAGGTCTGACCCAGTTTTTCATCTTGTGCCTCAAATTAACTCCAGCTGAACCAGTAACACCAGTAAACAGACTGTAACTGATCTGCTTGATGTGGTAAACCAAACCCAGAAAGATGTGGTGTTCAGAAAGAGATTTTTTACATGTGATGAGACCAAAAGCAGAAAAAGTTTGCTGTTGTGAGAAAAGACCTTCATGGTGGCTGGAGCCTCTTGCCCCGGGGCCCCTGAAGCTCCCGTGCCCGCGGCCCTGGGAACTGCGCTGCGGCTCTAACTCGATTAAATCCGCAGATGATTTGCGCTGTGACTGGCCCATGTGCTAATCAGCTGATGCGCCGCAGCCGCCTCTATTTAACTCCCGCCCGTGACCTCCTTGTGCTGAAGTGCGCGCGGATCTCCACCACAGACACAGCATGCCGCCGTTTGAGAAAACCCCGCTGCAGAGCAAATCCTTCAAACAGAGGAAGAGCTTCGGTAAATGATCCGAGCAACACGCAGGAGAACCGGAGCGGAAAGTTCACAAAGTTCGCTCACTGTTTTCTTTTGTGTGCGCAGCCACGAGGAAGCAGGAAGTTGCCGGGATCCGGTCCAAGTTCCCCAACAAGATCCCGGTAAGTGTGAGGAGAGCATTCACCCAGCAGCCCGCAGAGACGGAGAGCATCACCCGCAGAGCAGAGCCGCAGAGGCGGCCTAACGTCTCTGATTCCCGCAGGTCATCATCGAGAGGTACGAGAGGGAAAAGTATCTGCCTCCGCTGGACAAAACCAAGTTCCTGGTGCCGCACGAGCTCACCATGACCCAGTTCGTCACCATCATCAGGTAAAACGTCCTCGCGCTGAAAGGTGTTTAATCTGCCGATGAATTTTTGACTAAATGAATGTTAATTGACCTTTTTTCTTTAGGCAGTTTATATGTACAACACATCTCATGTACAGGACAATTCAAAGTGCTTTACATAAAACAAAGACATTACAGATATTTAGAATAGTAAAAGGCATCAACACATAATCACAATAAAATAATAAATTACATTAAAATGATTAAAAGCAAGATAAGTTAAAAAGTTAAAGTGCAGATTTCATGCATAGGCGCATGAAAAAAGAAATGTTTTTAACCTGGATTTAAAAATGTCTACATTTGGTGAAAGTTTAATCTCCACTGGCAGTTTGTTCCACTTGTTTGCAGCATAACAGCTGAATACTGCTTCTCCATGTTTAGTCTGGACTCTGGTCTGGACTCTGGTCTGGACTCTGGTCTGGACTCTGGTCTGGACTAGTTGACCAGAGTCTTTGGATCTAAGAGCTCTGCTAGGTTTATATTCTCTGAACATATCACAGATGTATTCTGGGACTAAACCATTCTGGGATGTAAACAATCAGAAGGGTTTTAAAATCTATTCTGTGACTGACTGGAAACCAGTGTAAAGATTTGAAAACTGGTGTGATGTGTTCAGATCTCTTAGTCCTGGTTAAAACTCTAGCAGCAGCGTTTTGGATGAGCTGCAGATGTTTAATGCTCTTTTTAGGAAGTCCTGTTAAAAGACCATTACAGTAATCCAGTCTACTGGAGATGAATGCATGGATGAGTTTCTCTTGGTCTTTCTGGGAGACTAAACTTTTAATTCTGTTGATGTTTCTGAGCTGGTAAAAAGCTTCTTAGTGAAGCTTTGATGTGGCTGCTGAAAGTCAGGTCTGAGTCTATCAACACTCCCAGGTTACCAACTTGGTTGGTGGTTTTTAGAGCCCGAGTCTCCAGGTGTTTGCCTTTTTTAATGGGAATTTCGGTGCTTTTTTAAAAGATTCGTATCTTTTGGCTCTGTTCCCTTTAGAGGATTTGGTTCTTTTGCCTTTGTGTTCATTTAGTATCACCTAGAGCTTCAATTTGAGCCTAATTTAGGTTGTAGGCTGTTTAATTTTTTTTTAATAAAAGCCTTTTTATTTTTAAAAGTTAGCATTTAATATCAATTATTTTAAATGGCCTCAAAGAACCACCAACAAAACTCAAGCGTTTTGATGAAAAATGCTTTACTCACCCCAGAGGAAACTGTTGCTCCTACACTGTTTAAAAAAAAAAAAAAAAAAAACTATTGTTTTAATTGGAAAACAAGTGATTGCCTTTAGTTTATCAAAGTGCAGGTAATTTCTTTTACTCGACCATTTTAAACGAGATTTACTCAAATTAAGTTTCTTTCTAATCTGAATGTGACTCCATTGACTTAAGATTAAAGCTGCAAATAAAATATTCAATTTATCCAAAAGTAGCTTGATATTCACATTATGCTTTCTAATATAGCTTGACGTGATTGTATGAGTGTAGTATATTTAATATTTTGTTAGCTGGGAGGGTTTCTACTGCAGTAAGAAGTGACATCAGACACCGACCGCTTTAATTCTGCTGCTGGATAACGTAAACCAGCATGAGGTCGCGGCTTTCCCTCGTTCTGTCCTTCCCGGAGCCAACTTTTAACATAAAACAGAATATTCCAACAACGATGTGTAAATTTAAGCAAAACACAGGAAGTAAAGCGTGTAACTGAAATTTATAGGGTAGTAATCATAAGTTAAATTCCTGCTGAGGGAGTTTCCCGTCAGACTTTGGCTACGAGTTCAACACGCTGGCTGAACTAACTTTATAAATTTAACTTGGATAAAATGAATTCAATTAAACTGGTTCAACTATTGAATTTTAGTTGCAAGTTTTCATAAAATACTTTAGATCAACTATATCAATTTTTTTAAATGAAGCGTGTAATCCTTGCTTGTGATTGGCCGCATTGTGGACAAAGTCCCGCCCCTTCTGGAGACTGGGCTCTCCAAACAGGAGCAGCCATGTCTGCTGGAGTCGGTTCTTGGAGTCGGCTTGTTGGTGAGCGACACATCGCAGCTAAAGGACAGAGGTGTTAACTGAAGGAATCCCTGCTGTCCGCTTTGTGAAAGGATGGTTTTTACTGTCAGCTGAGGGGTGTGGTCTCGGTGTGGGAAATGAAAAGCCAGCCCTCACTCATTAAGCGCCTGATTCTTTGTCCTGGCTGCTTCTCTGCACATTTTCCAAATGTTTCTGGTCGGTCATGATTACTCTGCAGAGTCTCTGCCGCTCACATGCTGCAGACTGTTGGGCAACTTTAACGTGACACACTGACTCCTCGTGTCCTCAAATCAATCTGTCAGCGTGAAGAGACCCGAGCTTTCCAATAGATCGACAGGTCCGACAGATTTTCTCTGAATGGTTGGACAGATTCTGACTTTATCTGGAATTTCTTCATCACTGAGGCTGAATGATCTCCGAAGGAGGAAAAGTCCAGATTCCTTCAGTCCACCAGTGAAAACCACAAACTTGCTGTGAAGTAAAGCAGATTTTATTCAGCTCTGTAAATGACAGAAGCTGGTTGGCTTAATCCGTTTTAAATCTTTAGACACTTGATTTGGATTTCTTATGTGAATGTTTTCGGTTTTACTTCCAGATTTCTGGACTTCCTCGTTCTGTCTTAGTCATAATTACTCAGCAGAAAGTTGAGTTTGACCGAGTCAAGTCGGTCTGTAGGTGGAGACTCTTCATGTTCAGAGCTGTGCAGAAGTCTGGAGCCGCCTCCATGTCCAGGAAAAACTGGACTTTCAGAAAAATCCCTGCAGCTTTTTCCAAACATAAGTCCAGAATCTGAGACGGAACCAGTCGGTCCAGTTCTAAGGACCTTGTTTTATTCTTCATCCCAGGCTGAACCCACTTAAAGAAGCTTTCTGTCATTTCATTTTCTTTCCAGGAATAGTTCTCCAGGGTCCTTGAAGAACTTTAAAAAAAAACTCTTGGATGTTTGTTTTTTATTCTGTTCTCTGTCCAGACGATCCCACACTTCTTTAATGTTGAGGTCCGGGTTCTGGGGAGGGTCCGTCCCTCCGTCAAACCTGCTGGTCATGGGGGGGTCCAGTTCTTGTCATGTGATCTACCTCTGCCTTTTCTCCTGGTTTTCTTCCTGACGAACGGCTTCCTGACAGCTACGTTTCTATGGAAACCATTTCTGATGAGGCTTCGTCCTTAAGTAGATGGATCAACTGAAGGTCCAGATTCTTCTCTCAGCTCCTGGTTCATGTCTATGCTGGACTTCAGATCCTGTTCATGTGCAGTAGATGGTTTTTAGTCCTGACTTTCTTTTGTCCTCCACGTGTCCAGTTTCTGCCTCCATGCTGAGACACACCAGGTTTCCAGCTACCAGCTGTTTGGGTGGGGCTGGGCGATTAATTGCATTTTCCATTTCTGGAGATTTATTTTTATAAAAATCTGGATTTTTTTTTCCATAGTTGGCAGACTTGGCCCTCCCTCCACACCAGAACGGTGTTTGACAGAGTTTCAGTGACGTGACCCTTAGCTGTGTGTATAACTGCAGTGAGACATGCTGCTCTCTACGAGATGCAGAAGTCAACTTAACCCACAAACTCAAGTTAAGAGACAACCTTCATCAGGGGAATTATTCCTGCAGTGGATCCTGTATAACGAAGATCACGGATGCATTGTCGCATTTTTCTATATAAAGTCGTTTATGGTGGAAAAGCTACGACATTATATGCTTTATTTTTGCTGTAATTCATCTATATAAACAAATGTTTTGTAATAAGTTTATTTGTTATGTAAAAGAAAGAAAATCGATTTAAAATCGGATTTTGATTTTATTTTTAGGCCATATCGCCCAGCTCTGTTTGGGAATCACCTTGTTGCTGCTAGAATCCTGTTTTCTGACGGTGCCAGTTGAAGGTAACCTGGAGCCCCAGGTGAACCTCAACCGTGGCACCCCAAAAACCAAATAAGTAAAATTCACTCTGTTCATGACCTGAAACTCCAGCAGTGACACTGAGTCCGTGTTTGGCCCTTCATCGGGGTTGTGACGTACTTTAAAAATGCTCTGTTTAAAGTAAAACCCAGTTTACTGGGTTATAACTCTGCAGACATCAGCACACACAACAAATCAGATCTTTGTAGTTTGGGAATTACTTACAATCTGTACCCCCCCCCCCCCCTTAATTTATTTTTTTAAAATAACTTTCCCTACGGGCAGCAGCCAGCTGAGTCCTCAGCTTTTTGGAGTTTGAACTGACACATTACCGCCACCAAGTGGTGGGAGGCTGCACTGCAGCTTAGCTTCTCCTAACTGTAAAATACGGTTACTACATCTACCGACGGTGTAGGCGTCATTTTGATGCCTATTAACTACATCAGTTGGGCAAAGCGTGAACGTACCTGCAGTGTGAACGTAGTCTTATCGCCTGCTGGTAGATTTGGTTTACACGTGCGGCCCCCCCAGCAGATGGCGCCCTAGGCAGCCGACCTGTGTCGCTCATAAGGAAGACCGGCACTGCTATTGATCTTAGCTGGGGGGTGTAAGTGAATGGTTTGTAGATTTTGTTTTGTGTGTCAGAGTTTTGGACAGGTTTAGTAATTTGTATTTTAATGTGTAAAACGGCCCAACCAGGGATGGGAGGTGGGAATCGGCTCTGGCTGCAAACTGTTTGCATGGCATCAGCTACAAACCTTTAACTATGTACAAATGCAGTGTCCCTGTCAAATTTAAAAGAAAAGGAGGTGGTGGTGGGGTGGGGGGGGGGTTCAGGGATCAGACTGGAACACAAAGTGGAAGGTTTTTTTTTTTTTTTTTTTTTTTTTTTTTTTCTCCACAAGATTGTAAATTTAATCATTTTCTATTGACGCATGTCAGAAAGGTAGAACTGAACTCTTAAACCTCCTATCCATTTTTCCCAACAGTCTTATCAGTTTAGACTTTAACTGTAAAACAAACGAGTCTCTGCTGAAAATATTGATTGATTTGGTTTCCATCAGCTGGTTTGTAATGTGGTCAGCAGGTGGCGCTGTTTGCACATGTTTGCACATGTTTGCTAACTGAAATCTGAATGTGACGGCGTCCTTGGTCGTGTCCGAGGAGCAGAAGTCTTCACGAATCTTTCCAGCTGCTCTGATCTTCATCAGTGTCGGCCATGTCTATCGCCTGGAATCGGTTTCCCAGCAACCACGTTGAGTCAGAACTGACTCGGTTTAAAGACTGGGTTGCGTGGAGTTTAGCTGTTTTCAGTTTAGTGTGTAATTAAGGCAAAAAAGCCAATTAAGAACAGATGTTAGATATTTTCAGATCAAACCTTTTTTTACAGACTAATTTCTGCAGGATTTTAATTTAAAATTTACCTGATCGCATCTTAAATTGTGTCTAGGGTGTCCTGTTTTAATTTTTTTTTATTTTTTTTTCTCACCTGAACGGACCTCCTCAGCTCTCCTGCGGGGTGTTCCACGAAGCTGTTTGAAGGGAAAGCCGAGTCTGACTCATTTAATCCAGAGTTCTGTTCCATCAACATGTGAATGCCGCTGAGTAACCATGGTAACGGATGCACCAGAACTAGCCTGCTCGGGGGCAGGCTAACGTTTAGCTTAGCTGTGTCTTAAAGGTCTGATACAGACTCCCTAAAGAAAAGTTCCACCTGGTAGAACTGCTCCGCCTCATTCTGGTATTTAAGAGGGGGAAAAAAAAACTTGCATCACTTTGTCCAGAATAATCAATAAATGTGTCAGCGCCGATGTAACTAAAGAAACACGACTATACACGTTCTGAACATGAAATTAAATGAAAAGAACATGGTGTTCATTAAAATTAACACCTTATTAACCCTCCCCAGGTTCAGGAACCCGACCTCCACTGCCTCTGGTTGGCTACCAGTAAAACTGGGATCAGCTGAGCCCCGTCCATACAGGCCGAGGGTGTTTAAAGAGAGAGAGAAAGATGGTCTAAAGAGATGGACGGAGAAAGATAGAGATAGATAGAGACAGAGTTCCTTTCTGGTTACCATGGTTTGGTCTTTTATTAATGACCCTGCAGAGGGCGCATGCTTCATTCAAAGCTCATTCAGACCACCAGACCCACGGTTTTCAGGGGGAGGACCACCAGTAGCAGTGGTCTCTGACGTTGTCTTGGTCTCTACAGAGCAACATGTTTACAGCTCAACACGTTTAGGCAAGGCAAATCTGTTTGTATAGCACATTTCATGTACAAGACAAAGTTTTTTTACATAAAACATCCAGCAGGATGCAGAAAACGATAAAAGTGCATTAAAAAACAAAGATTAAATTAATGAAATAAAAACAGAGGGAAGATGCTAAAATAAGACTATTAGAAACTATTTTAAAGACAATATTAAAACATGATTCCAGCTTAAAAGAACCAGATGTAGATTTTGACCTCTAAATAAAAACTAGTTCCATGCAGCAGAGAACAGGTGGGTCTTTACCTGGAGTTAAACACAACGAAACCTCCCACTCTGAGATGTTCTGGTTCTTTGTTTCCACCTGCTGCAGGTTCGCTTTGCTGGTAAGATGCTGGTGTAACGGTGCAGAGTTAATGTAGGTCACACACACGATGATCACAAAGCTGATGCTTATTGATTATTGGGTTAATAAAATGAACAGGGCCAGTACATAGAGACAATCAGCTGCTTTATGTAAACAGATTTATAAGAGGAGACAGAAATAAACCAGGACGGTGAATCAACAATGACGTGCGGTCAGGAAAGGTGTTATGATTTAAAAAAAAAAAGTACATGAAATATTGACATTTTCCACTGATCTGTGTTAAATGCATTTTCAGAATGACTTTACACAAAAATCGCTGTAATAATAGATCAGATCCAGGACAGAAATCCCGGGTGAGGCCGTGGTGAGCTGGACCTCCTCTGACTGGTGATCCAGTACAAACTGGGTTCATGACGTGTTTCTGTTCCTCAGCATATCCAACATGAACGTTACAGAAATATGTGTTATACACCACGACTCTCCACCGTGTGTGTAACGTCTTTAATGTGTGTGTGAGAGAATTATTCCTGCTGATCTACAATAGAGAAAAGCCAGCAGGTGAGGCAGCAGTACTCTGCCTCACCTCCAGGGGGCGTAGTTTCATGCTGGTGGATGAATAGTGAAATAAGAAGCTCTTTTTGTTCTTACAATGTAAATGTGACTCCAGAGGAGTCGGTGCTTCACCAGCCATGAACCCACCGCACGTCACTGATCTCCATCAGCTTTCTTTGTTCAGCTGCTGAGAAAATGAAGCTCTCGGTTTGCTCTCTTTTCCTGCTGCTCCTCTTTTCCACCATCCACTCGTCAGGGCTTCCTACGTTCCTCAGGACCTCCACATAGCCAGGCTACGTAAGCCTCGCTTGGATTAGCTCAGCTAGATGCAGCTGGAATGTGTTAGTGGAACAAATGAGCCTTAATTCAGAGACGGTGTTAGTTCAAGCGAAGCTTTCCTGATACAGCCTGGCTTCCTGTAGCTGCGTTTGTGGAATACCCCCCAGGTCTGGACCAGGTTTTATGGACCTGCTGTGGTGGTCGTGCAGGGAACTGCAGATACAGACGTCCTCCTTGGCAGAGCAACAAGTTGCAGCCTCGCCTCAAACATGAAATTTAAAGTTCATCGTGATCAGTGTGTTTTTGGTTGGTGGTTATGTGGAGATTTGGGTATCTTTTGGGTTTTGAGCAGAGTCACTGAAGCGTTGGCATCATGTGAAGCAGCTACCAGGACGAGGCCCTGGCACTGCTGGGCTTGGCCCCCCAGGCAGGTTGTGACGGGGCCCGTTGGGTGGGTTTTAACTGCGGCTCTCTCGTCTCTCAGGAACCGGATGGCGCTGCTGCCCAGTCAGGCTTTCTACCTGCTCATCAACAACAGCGGGCTGGCCAGCATGTCTCTCTCCATGGCCCAGGTCTACAAAGACCACCAGGACGAGGACGGCTTCCTGTACATGACCTACGCCTCGCAGGAGATGTTCGGACGCTGACACAAAGCTTCACTTGACGTTTTATTTCCTGTTCCAGGCTGCTGGTCTGAATCTGCTGTAAATAATAAATATTTTTATACCCTGTAATTTTCTACATTTTCCCTTTTTTTTTTTTTTTTTTTTTTTAGGTTAATCATAATAAATGTTGGATCTGAACAGTAACGTGATTTTCTTTCTACGAGGGTCGCAGTCCTGCAGGTTTTCGGTGTTTCCCTGATGCAACACACTTAGATTAAGTGGCTCCAACAGCTGATAAAGTTCAGGTGTGTTGGAGCAGGGATATGATGAACCTGACGGACTGCGGCCCTCGTGGGGCCGAATTGAGCAGCCCTGCTCTAGAATAATTCAGTAATTCAAAGTTTATTGTTTAATTTTTAACAGATTAAAATAATTAAAACTAAAGTTTTGTGAATGGAATATTGTTCATAGTTTGTGTTGCAGAATAAAACTGCAAGTTTGTTCATGAAGGGTAAAACTTTCCGCTGTAGTTCTGTAGTTTGTCCACTTGGTGGCAGCAGTGACTCACTAAACTTATTGTTCCACAGTTCTGGACAACAGGGCCAAACATAAGCGTTTTAAATTCTCTCTTCAGGATGAATAAAGATGGGTTAAACTCTTCCTGTGAGCTGCAGTAAACTAAAATGACTGAACAGATGTGAAAAGAGAACTTAACATGTTCAATAAAACTATCAGAGCTGCAGTCCAGACAAATCTTTGAATTTCTGTGTGGAAAACAAACTCGGGTAATTTGTTCTCATCAGATTTTTACGGTTTCTACAACTCTTCATGCATGTTGTATAACAATATTTCTTCCTAATCTATAAATATAACGTACTGGAAATAAACCACATGCACAGTAAAACGGCGTCCCAATGATGGGAAACTTTTTAATATCAAATTTAAGGAGGGTAAAATAAAGGGAAGACCTAAAGCGTCTTAGATCCTGATTAATGGAGTGAGAGGTGAGAACCTCTATTCATCACACGGTGGAACATGTTGAGAACAGAATAACAGAAGGATGAATGGAAATGAGAATCATGAACCCATGGAGGTCTGGATTCAGATCCCAGTCTGACCCAACTTCTGTGGAAATTCCTCCAGACTATTCAGAAGGTGGTTCAGTAATGGGCGTGGCCTCCACCTTCCTGTGTGCACTCCCTGAGCTCCTGATGAGCCCACAGATGTTCTCCGGATGGATCTCCTCCCAGACCTGGATCAGGGCATCAGCAACCCCTGATCAGTCTGTGGTGGACGTGGAAGCAGTGGCTGGAACGAGACATGATGTCCCAGAGGTGCTGGACTGGGTTCAGGTCTGGAGAACATGCAGGCCGGTCCATAGCATCGAAGCCTTCATCATGCAGGAACCGACTTACTCCAGCCACATGAGGCCGAGCACTGTCCTGCATCAGAAGGAACCAGGTCCCATCGCAGCAGCATCTGGTCGCTAGGAGACTCTGCAAACCTTCATACCAGCAGCATCGATGTTCCATCCTGGATGAGCTGCACTACCTGAGCAGCTTCTGTGGGTTGCAGGCACGCTTCATGTTCCCTCCAGATGCTGGCTACATGCTAACTTGAGTAAAGCCAACCAGAGAGGACCTGCAGGACCACTCCTTTACAGGGTTTGTCTTGCTAAATGCCTCATTTCCATCTGTTGTCTGTTCCTTTTGTACAACAGCAGGTAAAATTAATTCACTATCAGTTTTCTTCCCAATGTCACACTTCTGAGTGTGACTGACTTTCAGCTACATGCCAATGATTATGTGTTCTCTTTATTATTTGGAAAAGTGTAAATCAATATATTCACTATTATTTGACAAATTTGGTCCAGATATGTTGAGTTTTGAAAATAGCCCCGCCCCCTCTGAGCAGAAATGTTTTCTTGGCTGATCATTATTATTACGCTGCACAATGCAGAAAACTATTAGAAACAACTAATTTGTTTTATTAATGAGACACTTTTATATAAAAAGATAAAATAATTAGTCACTACTAAAACGTTTATGTTCAAACTAAATCTGGGCTACGAGTGTGGAGTCACTGTGTGAAGTAAAACAAGCGCACCCCAGAGAAAGTGTGTGAGTGTGAGGGAAAGAGACCAAGTGTGAGCAGAGTTTTGAAAGGAAGAACAATATATTTGAAAGGAAGAGGGACTTTCTGAGTGTGAGAGCTGAGTTTTGAGAGAGAGAACAAGATGATATTTGAGCGTGAAAACCAGAAATCAAAGCAAACAATTACGCTGTTGATTAAAGATAGAAAAATACCCCCATACAAACCTCTCTTTAAGGACATGATATGAGTGACTGGAGCATCTGCCTGCTCCACAGAGACGTGTGCACATCCATGATTCTCACACTTGACAATGCTGGACAAGCTGTTTCTGTCATTCACTGACAACGCTTTGAAAGCACAGACTGGAATATTCTCGCATCCTCGTCCCCCAACATCAGTGAGCAAGTTGAGACAGTGTCAGCGTACAGAAGGAGGAGGTCAATCGGGAGCTCAAGCTAGCTGAAATAAAAACAAAGTGGAGCAGTCTTTACAGAGGGAAGCCTCCACATAGCTTGGCAGGGTCTGAAGAACATGGCTGCTGTGAACTCATCCAGGCTGGAGGCATCAGTTTCACTTCTTTCCTGAATGATCTTAACACTTTACCAGGTTTGAATTGCACTGTCAATTATATATATGCGTATATATATATATATATTTTATATTTATAATGCTACATATTTCTTTTTTGTTTTTCTTAGACTTGTTTTCTTGTAAATAATTTATATTGCACCTTTTTGTTGTGATGCATGTTCATCTTATTCTATCTGCTTTCTGCACTTTATTCTGTAAAAAGAGCTGCTGTAAGGAGTGAATTTCTTCACTGTGAGATTAATAAAGTCTAATCTAATCTAATCTAATCTAAAAAGACAACAGTGTCCAGCTAAAATCCATCATCTCCACGCTCAGTCCTGCCATCTCCATCAGCACAGCAGACGTGGTGAGAGCCTTCAAAGGACGAAAATGAGAACATCTCCAGGACCAGACAACATCTGTGCTGAGCAGGTGGGAGGTGTGTTCCATCATCTGTTCCAGGGGTCTCTGACCAGCAGTCCCAGTTGTGCAGAAACACTCTACACCGATTCCCATCCCAAAAAAGGGTACCACTAAGGTCCTGAAAGACCTCAGACCTGTGACTCACCTCTCTGGTTATGAAGCCAATGGAGAGAATTATTAAGGGTTATCAAGCTAACCAACCCAGTGATGGACCCGTTGCAGTTTGTGTACCAACTCACCCTCTGGATATCTGACTTCACCCACAGGACGCAAAGGGTGCCGGAGAACAACATCTTGTCTGACACCCTTTCTACCTCCACTGGCTCTTCCCATGGCTGTGTCCTTTCTCGTCTTGTTTACATCCTTTTTACAGATGACTGCAGATCCACCAGCCAGATGTAACGTAGTTGATTTTGCTGATCACACACACACACCACCATGGCTCGGCTCTACAGTACTGTGGACTGGAGTGAAAGCTCCTGCCTCCAGCTCAGCATAAGTAAGGAGATGATTGTGACCTTTTGTCCCAAACAGAAAGAACTGGCGGAGGCAGTGGTAATTGTAGAGGAATACAGATACCTGGGAACTATTATCAACAACCTAATGAGGTTTACTCTAACACAGAGGAGATCCTAAAGAAGTGCCATCAGACAGTACCTTCTTAGGAAACTGAAATCCTTTGGGGTGAACAAGGACGTTCTCACCACATTCTGTTATGCTTTTATTGACAACGTAATGTCCTTGTCTTTCACTTGCTGTACTTTTCTATCACATTAAGAACAGGAACGTCTGCTCAGTGAGCTCATGGTCTGTTCAAAAGTTATTGAGGAGTTGATAAGACCTCTTACAGCTTCACCATCAAACTGTAGACCTGGCATGCAGGACTTTCAAGGACGCCTCCTAAATAACTGAAGCACTTTCATCACCCTCATGTCTTTTTAGTACCACACTGTGAATGCTGTCTGCTATCTGTGTTTGTTGCCTTGATGTATTGTAACGTATTTATTAAACTACTGTTATGTCTTTTTAAAATTGCCGCTTGGGGTGTCGTGATCACTGCTCTGCAGGAACCTCCACTTCCTCATCAAGCTCATCTGCTCCAACTGAGCTTCCACGATCACGCACCATCTTCACCTGCTCCGGTCCTACTTAAACCAAAAATCAAAAAAAAAAAAAAAAAAAAAAAAAAAAAAAAACAATTCTATGCACTGCACTAGCACTACATGACAGCACATGGGTCCAACTGGACTCAAAAGCGGTCTGACTACCACTTAATTATGACGTCCCATCTTGTTTGAATTCATGCTTGTGTTGTTCTTACTCTCAAATGTAAGTCGCTTTGGATAAAAGCGTCTGCTAAATGACTGTAGAATAGAATAGAATAGAATTAAACCCTCTCCTGTTTCTGCTTACCTGGTCAGCATAACTCACCTTGTTGATATCCAGTGTCTTTTCTTGTTTCTAGATACCTGTTATCAACCCTGCTGCGTCCCTTGGATTTCCTTGTGCCTGATTCCATGTCAGACTTTTCCTGTCTGGATTTCGACCCAAGTTTTGGAATGATCACTGAGCTCTGCCCATCTCTGTTAAGTAGTCCGTGTCTTGCCTCTTTGTGTACGACCCTTGCCTGCCTGATTACTACGCCTCTGGATTGTGGATCTCCACTGTGTTGATGTCTGGAGCCTTTTCAGGATTCTGTGTCACACAGCGTTCAGGACCCTGCTGCCTCTCTCTGTTGGACACCATTTGGATTCTCCCCCTGCATTCCCCGGTTTCAATAAACCATGTCTTGTTTAAATCTCTTTCTCTGTGTGTGTGTGGTTAAATGTCCAGGTCCTCAGGGATAACCCGTTACATGGGGACAAATAAAGTGATTTAATTTGAATTCATTAAAACCAACATCTCAAGAAAGAAAGATAAAAGATGCATAAAATTGATTTAGATACATTAAAAGAATAGCAGGTAGATACGATGTTGGCCTTTGTTTTTGCTGTAGCCTCTGTGTTTTTATTTTTTGATTAGAATCCAATATTGTGCCTAACTATAGATCGGTATCCACAATTTTAACCTTTTCTGCACTGATACTGACTTCATGCTTTGAAGGTCAATGGTAATTTCTTTAGTTTTTGTCACATTGAGATCAAGATAACTGTCTCAACACCATGCGACAAAATCAGATTGTAGTCCTTTTGGACGAGATAGAAATGCCTGGAAAACTTCCGTAAATCACCTGAAGGGTCAGCTATCCATCACAGTTTACCCCACAGAGCTACGCACTACCGCTCCTGAGACACCGATGATGGTAGAAGAGATAGACTGTAAAATGTAACGCTGGTTCCAGTTGCCTCGGTACACACAAATAATATATCTTCTATTTTCCTCTCCTTAGAGGAACAAAACAGGGAGCCCCTCTGAGTCTGCTGCTTTTTGTTCTCGCTACAGATCCACTTGCTATAGCTCTGAGAAACAACCCCCAAAACCGAGGTATTACACGTGGTGGCAAGACGCACACAGTTTCCGTTTACGCAGATGATCTGCTTTTCTACATTATAAATCCTCATGTGACCGTACCTGAGGTACTTAAAGTTTTGGAAGAATTTGGAACATTGTCGGGGTAAAATTGGAAAAAAAGTGAATATTTACCATCATTATTATCACCATAGCATTTTCCAGATCTGCCATTCAAACTTTGGACTCTTTTAAGGGTAAGCTGGTGCCTATCCCAGCATTAACAGGTGAGAGGCAGGTACACCCTAGACAGGTCACCAGTTCATTGCAGGGCCAACACATAGGGGGCAAACAACCATTCACACACACTCCTATGGAGAATTTAGAGTCATGCATGTCTTTGGACTGTGGGAGGAAGCCGGAGAGCCCACGCATACACGAGGAGAACATGCAAACTCCACACAGAAAGGCCACCTCAAGGTTTGAACCGGCGACCTTCTTGCTGTGAGGCTGCAGTGCTAACCGCCATGCCATGCCATGCCATGCCATGCCATGCCATGCCATGCCATGCCATGCCATGCCATGCCATGCCATGCCATGCCATGCCATGCCATGCCATGCCATGCCATGCCACGCCACGCCACGCCACGCCACGCCACGCCACGCCACGCCACGCCACCATGAAATCCTTTTGTACATTATTTTCTAATAACTTCACTTTTCTTCTTTTAAGGTGCGAAGAAGATCTTAAATGATAGTTAATTCTACCACTTTCACTTATTGAAAAGGTAAATTCTGTGAAGATGAATATTTTTTATTATAATGCATCTTCTAAGCAGACCAGATGACAGATAGTACAACTAAAACGGACTTGAGACTTGACTTGGACTTGTAACAAAGAACTTGTGACCATCTCTGATCAAATCTTTGTTTACTAAATACCCAGTTGTCTCATCAAACTTACTGATCCACCTGTGATGCTTTTCCTCATGTTTTAAACCCACCTAGCATCATCATGGATATTTCTAGCACTCTGCTGCTCCCACAGATGTTTCAGAGCTACATTTTCCACCTCTGCTGCCTCGACCACATCCAGAAACTCTCCTAAATTTTGGAATTCTGCCTCTCCGACCTCAGTTAGTTAAAGCCTCAGAGCTGTCGTCTCCCACATGCTTCAGGTTTGTTATTTGTTGCTGCTTTCTCTCTAATCCACTTTGCATCACCAACTATGAGCTTCCTCATTGGTTCCGTTTGGTGTCTTTCAAACACAATTTACTCATATTGTTTGATCAGACAGGAACTACGTGGCGATTTAAAACTTCCTCTGTAATGAACAAATCATTTTCTAATAACAACCATAATAATAATAATAATAAAAATAATAATAAATCTGCTCCCCATGATAAAAATTTCTGGATATTTTTGCCGTTTCTGTGAGCGAGTGGTCTTGGAGGACATGACGGACAGGTGTGATGCTGGAGAAGCCCACATCCCATCAGTGGGGAGGAGAGAGAGCGCAGCGCTGAAACAGGGACTTCCCTGATCCTCCATCATCTGCAGGGAGGGAAACAACACTCACACACACACACCGCCTCCCACACACACACACGCACACTGTGCTGAGAGCTAGCAAGAGGCTTTACACAGCTTCACACGAAACCCAGACAAAGGAACTGTAACCTGCCACAATGGAGGAAAACATGGATGAATCGCAGAGCCAGAAAGGTAGGAGCGACCAGTAACGTGGACATTTTATCTTCCATCAGCTGCTCCTGCTTGCCATTGTTCTGCTGCTCCATCCCTCTGCCTGTCATGGGATTTCTTTGTGTGCGGTGGGCAGAGAAGCAGACGGCGTTTCGTGCCCTGCAGAAAACGTTCGTTTCTGACACTGAACATGAATATTTGCTTCATGTAGCTGCAGAAAACATTTTCTTTGTGCTTGTTGGGAGCAGAAATGAAGAAACAGGCTGTGGATGTTAATATCTGGTCCTGATAGCAGCTCCGGAGCAGGAGAAGCTTTTCCCCGTGCTCCATGAAGGGATGCTTAAAGAAGCAGATTGTTTGGGTAAAAGATGAGAGGAGATGACAGACACTGGAGGGTCGAGTTGTTTTGGAGGCTGAATGGACAGATGGACGGGCAGATGGATGGATGGATGGATGGATGGAGGAGGTGGGAGTGGCTGTGGGGGAGGAATGGGGGAGAAGAGGATGACAGAGAGGAGGGAGTGTGGGGTAAAACCTTGAAATAAAGAGTAAAAATCAGAGGGAGGGGGTAAGTGGGGCAGTGATTGATGCTTCCATTGGGATTTTCTTTGTTAGCCTCCATTGTTGACGCTTCACGCTTGTCTGAACGCCTTTTCCTCTCCTCTCTCCCTCGCTCTCTGAACATCTCCCCCTTTTCTTTGCCGTCTGCGTCCCTCCCTCTCATTTCCCTCCATTTCCCTCGTTTCTCTCAATCAAAGCCCTCTCCCTTATTTTGCCCATCTCAGAAAACAGACGGGCGCAGTCCGAAAATCCTGTCTGGAAAATTCCTCCTCTTTCTGTTTGACTCATCTCCATCTCTCCTCCATCTCAGACTGCCCGTTCCCTCCATTTATCCCCCTTCCCTTCTTCTATCTTTCCGTCCAGATTACCTGTAAATTGGATTTAATCTCTGACTTCCTGATGGTTTTACCAGATGGCATTTTGATGATTTAAGCATCCTTCCAGGATAATAATAATAATAATGATGATGATGATGGTCGTTGTTGTTGTTGGGCTGTAAATGGGCGTGTCCGTCTTCTTCATCGCACCTTTTCATATAAATCAGAGTTTTTTTCCGCAGTTTGAAACCAGAATAAACATCTTTGATGGAAAATCATCAGTTATTAAAAATATCACGTATTAATGTTTATTAAGACTGTTTCTATGGTTACAGCATGAAGGCATTGTCTTCTGCTGTGTGATTGGCACATTTGTGTGTTCTTTCTGGAAGAAACCTGTTCCAGCCAATCAGGGAGCTGAATGGGGAGACATGAAACATGATTTTTCATTTCAGCCACTTTTCTTCTTTCAGGCGTCCCCCCCTCTCCTTCTGTTCGTCCATTTAACTGCTTTCCATCCTGAATGCAGGAGCAGAACTCTCCATCTTCTTCTCTTTCTCTCCTGCTTGGCTTTCGTTCTCGCCAACCTCGCCCTCCTGTTCTCCCAGTTTAAAAACCAGTGCTGACAGAACTCAGGTGTGTGAGGGAATCAGGCAGGACAGGTGAGGGGAGATGGAGGGAAATGGAAATCAGGGAAGAAACGTGGAGTTGGTGCAGGGACTCGTCTTTGCTCCGTCAGATCTGTGGGTTCAGGTGTCTGAAGTTTTAATAATTCCTACATTTAATAACCAGCTGAGCTCCATTTGTTAACCCCTTAACGTCTGAAGTTATTTACTATTATATAAAAACAAAATAAATACAAGAACAAAATCTGGAAAAAACAAGAAAAAAATGAAGTACAATTAAATATTAAATGGAATAACAATTAATAAATAAAGAAAAAAACAGAATAAATCAAATCAAATAAAAATAAATAAGTGGTTTGTCCCTGATTTGTAGGTGTTTTGAGGTTAATCAGGTAAAAACAAACGTGGCAGGATCCTCTGCTTCTGCACTGCGCTGCTGCTTCAGTTAAAGCTGGGACGGTTTCTGCAGCCTGAAATCAGCACCTGGCTGTCTCACCTGAGTCTGCTGGTCTTCATGCCCATTGGCTGCGCTGATGGAGTCCATCCTCATGTCAGAAGAACGTGCTGCAGCTGATAAAACAAGAACACGTCCGAGACCAGAGAATAGACGAAGACGTTAAAGTTAAATTTCCTCAGCATTACAGTGATGATTATATAACATTAAAGGCAGAAATATGGACACGTTAACTCGTTATTACCAGCAAAACGTTTTCATTCTAAAAGTTTTATTTGAGTTTAATTCAATTTCTATTAGAGTAAAAATAAACAAAGATGATCGGAGCAACTTTTTATAGTCTGAATAAAAACGAAATAATCTGTTATTGGAAATGGAGGGGGCGGGGCTTGTTGTTCACGTTTGTAGAGCAAATGAACTGGCTGGTCTACAGGTGGTTGTTGCTTTCAGTCGGTGACAGATTTTAAGCTTAATGAGGTATTTTACAGTTTGGAAAGACAAATCTAATAAAATAAGCAACTTCTGGCTCAGACTGACTAAAACTTCCCAGCAGATCTGCTCCAACATAGCTGGGCTTTTCAGGGAAAGTCGAAGAAAAAAACTTGTCTGTTAAAGAAATATCTGTAATAAATCCAGCCATGCTGGGTGGATGAGAAGCCGAACCAGCGGTGGTTCAGGAATCTGACTTTAGGATGCTTCCTGGGTTTCTTCCCTTCAGGTTTTACAGATGTGCCCACCTGAGAGAGAGTTCCAGGGTGGGACCAGGAGGGATACCCTGTCTGTTACAGCCCGGGAATGCCGCCGGAACCCCCAAGATGAAGTAGAAAATTATAAAATGAAAAGAGACGAGTGGAAAACCTAATCTGCTGCATGTGACCTGACCTCAGATGACTGGAGGAAGACGAACCGATAGATGGACCAAACAGCATAAAATAAAAAAATCAAATTTAAATAAATAAAATACAATAAAACACCGTAAAATTAAATAAAATTTAAATAAAAATTTGATCAAAATAAATTAAATTACACTAAATTTAATTAAATTTATTTTGATTAAACAAAATAAATAGAAAACATGAAACAAAATGAAATCAAACTAAATAAAATTAAATAAGCAGAATTTAATTTATCAGACCTTTCTGAAGCTTTGTGGGTCCCTCTGAGGTACCTGGACCTCCTTCAGCAGAGTTTCTTGCTGCGGTTCTCGAACCTCCACAAACTTCGTTCAGTAAGTTTTTCAACTTCGGCATCAAGTGGAAATTTCAGGTTTTTTTACTTTAAATTTCTCCCTGATTTTTGATTTCTTGTTGTTTTCAGTCTGTACGGTGGTGTGTGCACGGTGGTGTGTGCACGATGGTGTGTGTACGGTGGTGTGTGTACGGTGGTGTGTGCACGGTGGAGTGTGCACGGTGGTGTGTGCATGGTGGTGTGTATACGGTGGTGTGTGTACGGTGGTGTGTGCACGGTGGTGTGTGCACGATGGTGTGTGTACGGTGGTGTGTGTACGGTGGTGTGTGCACGGTGGTGTGTGCACAATGGTGTGTGTACGGTGGTGTGTGTACGGTGGTGTGTGTACGGTGGTGTGTGCACGGTGGTGTGTGCACGGTGGTGTGTGTACGGTGGTGTGTGTACGGTGGTGTGTGTACGGTGGTGTGTGCACGGTGGTGTGTGCACGGTGGTGTGTGTACGGTGGTGTGTGCACGGTGGTGTGTGCACGGTGGTGTGTGTACGGTGGTGTGTGCACGGTGGTGTGTGCACGGTGGTGTGTGCATGGTGGTGTGTGCAAGGTGGTGTGTGCACGGTGGAGTGTGCACGGTGGTGTGTGTACGGTGGTGTGTGCACGGTGGTGTGTGCACGGTGGAGTGTGCACGGTGGTGTGTGCAAGGTGGTGTGTGCATGGTGGTGTGTGCATGGTGGTGTGTGCACGGTGGTGTGTATACGGTGGTGTGTGCATGGTGGAGTGTGCACGGTGGTGTGTGCATGGTGGAGTGTGCACGGTGGTGTGTGCACGGTGGTGTGTGCACGGTGGAGTGTGCACGGTGGTGTGGTGGTCAGCATAGCTGCCTCACAGCAAGAAGGTCGCTGGTTGGAGCCTCGGCTGGGGGGCGTGGCCTTTCTGTGTGGAGTTTGCGTGTTTTCCCCGTGTATGCGTGGCTTCTCTCCGGCTTCCTCCCACTGACATATGCTGGTTACTGGTCTCTCTACCGGTATAAATGAAGGGTCAGTGACTCGGCCGACGTTCTTCGTTGTCGGTTACTCAGATGAACTTTCTGTTCTCCACACGACTGCTTTAAACTTGTGTTCTTCAGTGAAAGTAACGAAGCAGTTTCTGTAATCCAGTGTGTGAAGGATTCGGTTCTCCGGCCCCGCCTCTGCTCTCTGGTCCCGGCAGCAAGCAAAGCTGCAGCAGGTGGATCCAGCAGAAAGCTGCTGAGGTCTGCTGGCTTGATGTTTGATCTGCAGGACGGAGTTTTGTTTTCATCCAGCTGCTTGGTTGTGCTGAGAAATGAGGTTTCAGATAAACTGGTCTGGGTCTGGTTTCTGTCTTCAGCTGGAGTTGTTCTACATAAACAACCGTCATCAGCTGCCTGAAATGTTTTTAATGAATCCATTTTTGATTTATTGCAGATGAGTGAGAACTAACAGCAGTCCTGTAACTGATAGTGGACTTTGCCTGATGTCCATTTCATTATTATGGCCACTAATGGAAAGGAACTTAATGGTGGAGGAATAAGTCGATACAAATTGGCTTTGCAGGCCAACAGAGGGAGGGAGGGAGGACACAGATACCAGCAGAGGAGCATGTTTTTGTCTCTCTGAAGATAATTTTATAACAGTCCACTGACACGAGACCTGAGACCTGCTTGAGTTCTGCAGCGTCTCACCTTCACACATGGAGCAGATGGCTGAACACTGCGAGGAGGAGGAGGAGGAGGAGGTCAGCTCCGGCTCAAACCGTTACCCATGATGCTGCTCTCACATCCACATATCAGCCTGCAGTCATGTTTGCGTTCCAGTCGGCTCGGTACGCGTGTGTTTACTGCATCCACATCCAAATCCTCCCTCTCTGTGAAACACCAACGACGCTGCTGCCACCGAGTCCTGGCAGCTTCGCCCGTTTTCTGCATTTCATGGAGTCGCTCCAGCCTCAGTCTGAGGATGACATCATCACCACAGTCTGTCTCCGAGCTGGAGGAAGGAGTGGTCCAGGTTCTGCATGTACACCACCACAGGAGCGCAGAGCAAGGCCGCTCCTTTCCAGCCTCATCTCTCATGAATCCTGCTGAATTCAGAGGTCCCTCCTCCGGTGACGCTGCCGTGGCAACGATCGTCTTTATGGGCCTGAAACTGGAGCAAAGCCAGAAGATTTATGGCTGAAGCGTCTCCGTTGTGTGTTTGTGTTTATAGGTTTGCTGTTTGCACACTGATCACCGACGACTACCTGCAGGTTTCCTCTCGTTCCAGTTTGATGGGAGGGTTTGCTTCTTCTGGAAATGGCAGAATTTTGCATTAATTTTAGTATGAGATCCAGAAAACATGTCTAAATATTTAGTCTATGTCTATGCACACACACACACACACACACACACACACACACACACACACACACACACACACACACACACACACACTTTTAAAAAGTAACTTAAAAACACTCTTTTATATTAATTGGGTGATTGTTGGTTGATCTTTATGTGCTGTGGTTTATTGTTTCATGCTGATCTTTGTATTTTTTGCTGTTTGGTTGATTTTCGTGTTTTTGTTTGCTGTTATGAAGCTTCTGTTTTTACTTTGTTTTTAAAGTGCTAAATGGATCTTTGAACCTTTTATTGGTGGTTGGTCGACTCAGCTGTTGATTAACGTGTGTTGTACACGGTTTCTGTTTTATTATTTTTTGTGTTGTATTTATTAATGTATCTTTTTTATTATTGTTGCTAAGAGCCCAGGAAGCTAATGAAGATCCTAATAAATAAACAAATAAATAAACACACACACACACACACACACACACACACACACACACACACACACACACACACACACACAGAGGTGATGAGGAGAAGCAAGTAGAGGTTTTGTTTTGAGAGAAGTTTGAGGAAACGCTTGAGATTTGACTTATTTCTCCATCCATCCACCCATCTGTTAATCGTTCCTTTGAATCGTGATGCATCTGTTCAGGCTCCAGCTCCGGATCTTTCAGGCTCCAGCTCCGGATCTTTCAGGCTCCAGCTTCGGATCTTTCAGGCTCCAGCTCTGGATCTTTCAGGCTCCAGCTCCGGATCTTTCAGGCTCCAGCTCCGGATCTTTCAGGCTCCAGCTCTGGATCTTTCAGGCTCCAGCTCCGGATCTTTCAGGCTCCAGCTCCGGATCTTTCAGGCTCCAGCTTCGGATTTTTCAGGCTCCAGCTTCGGATCTTTCAGGCTCCAGCTCTGGATCTTTCAGGCTCCAGCTCCGGATCTTTCAGGCTCCAGCTCCGGATCTTTCAGGCTCCAGCTTCGGATTTTTCAGGCTCCAGCTTCGGATCTTTCAGGCTCCAGCTCTGGATCTTTCAGGCTCCAGCTCCGGATCTTTCAGGCTCCAGCTTCGGACCTTTCAGGCTCCAGCTTCGGATTTTTCAGGCTCCAGCTCTGGATCTTTCAGGCTCCAGCTTCGGATTTTTCAGGCTCCAGCTTCGGATCTTTCAGGCTCCAGCTCTGGATCTTTCAGGCTCCAGCTCTGGATCTTTCAGGCTCCAGCTCCGGATCTTTCAGGCTCCAGCTTCGGATCTTTCAGGCTCCAGCTTCGGATTTTTCAGGCTCCAGCTTCGGATCTTTCAGGCTCCAGCTCCGGATCTTTCAGGCTCCAGCTTCGGATCTTTCAGGCTCCAGCTCCGGATCTGAACCTGGACCGGCTGCATCAAGTCGCTGTAGCTGCATATGAGATAATTACAACGTTATTAACTGTTCTCTCAACCACTTCATAAAAAACATTGATTCTTGTTGTTTGTTGTCCAAAGGAAAAGAAAAAAATGCAAAGGAAGATTTTTCCTGTTTCCTGGTCCAGACTTTAAAAAGTTAAGAGCTGGACTTCAGACCAGACACTGATCCAAGATCTTCTCTAATTCAGTTAATTGTAGCTTGAAGTCGGCGTATAAAACAATAAGGTCTGTGAATAAAAAGCCCTCTATGTTTACAGTTTGTCTTCCTGTCGGTGTTCTGTAGATGTTTTCTGTCTCTTAGCTGCAGCAGCTGTTTGAAGGACATGGACGTCTTAGCAGAAACGACCATGTAAACATCTGATAATCCACAAATGGAAGCATCTGTCCTTCCACATTACACGCCTGCTGCTTTCTCAGGCTGGAAATGTGGACTTATTCAACCAAATCAAACAGTTTGCTTCAACTGGTGACAAGAAATTGAATTAAGTTTATTTCCAGGCTTATTTCTTGCCCGGAGCATCACATCGCTCCAGCTAGAGGTGGTGGGTCTCTCCCCGCACCGTCCTCCGTTACCACCGTGGTTCCAACTTTAACATTCAGACAGACCAGAACATCCCAACAACACGTAACACAGGCAGTAAAGCAAATAACGGGATTTCACAGGTTAGCAATCGTTAAAGGCTAAATTCCTGATGAATGCATTTCCCATGAGCCTTTGCAGTCTTTGCTCAGCTGGTGGTGTGGCTCAGTGAATCTGGAGGAAAGTGTTTGTTAGGAAACTAAATCTGTGTCAGACTGGATGAACCCAGGACTCCGGACACGCCTCCCTCCTAGACAAACATGTTCCCTTATCTTTGCTAACCCTAAACCTTTGCTGCACATTGATGGAAAGTTCTGGACTAATTATGCAACTAAAAGGTTTATATTCAGACTAAATCCAGGTTTATGGTAGGGATTAATTAAGCATAAAGATTCTTCAATATGTCATGTGATATATCAGATGCAACATCCTCCAAATCAGAGGCTCCCAACCCGGGGTCCCAGACCATTCAGAGCCATCATGATTAATGTCCACACATCAGCCCTTGTTTATCAAAATAACGTACAATGAAATCTGTGTGCACGACCATTTCCATGCCGGGTTTGGGATGTATCGATCTGTACGTGAGTGTAGGATACGATCGCATCTCACTGAGCTCTGAGGTCGTCCGTGTGGATCAGCGTTGAAGAGGCCGTCTCAGCAGCCACATGTTCCGGACTCAGAATGAACATATTTGCAAGAAAATGGCATTAAAATGGATTCCCAAAACAAATAAAATAAAAATCTTACTGATGCTTGGAGCGTCACAGACGCACTTAAAATGATTTGAGAAAATAAATCCGACGACCAGCCGAAGCCCAGACATGACAGAGCAGCTCAGATTTAACAGAAACAAAGATGAATGCAGGCAGAAATCTGTTTGCTAACAGACTCACACCTGTAGTCACTCTGGAAGCATCTCATCACCTCGCTGGCAACATGCAAGCGCACATGCACAGTGGAGGCTGCTTCAGGTTGCTGCTGGACTGGAGAAAGTCTGCAACATAATCCTGTCCTGTGCAGTCCTGCACACCTACTCTGGCTAACAGGGTCTTCTGATGCCCCGGTGAAGCCAGAGGAGGAAGCCCAGGGAACCGGGTCCAGCCAGAGGAGGAAGCCCAGGGAACCGGGTCCAGCCAGAGGAGGAAGACCAGGGAACCGGGTCCAGCCAGAGGAGGACGTCCAGGGAACCGGGTCCAGCCAGAGGAGGAAGACCAGGGAACAGGGTCCAGCACCACCTCCATTGGGGCTTTACAGAGGAGACGGGAGCCAATCCGTCTTTTCTAACAAGTAGTCCAGACCTTAAAGCTGTAGAACTGCTCTGTTTAATCAGGCTCATGTCTCCCATGCTGAGCAGTAAACGTGCAGTTCTCTACTCGGCAGGTGGAAATGCTGGAAGCTGCAGTTTCTCGTCTGGAGGCTGTAAAAAGTGGCTTCATATAACAGAACAATGCTAAGCTAATGCAGGTAAACACAGACGTTCAGCGGTTTGAAAAAGTTCTTTCTCTGATTTAATGTTTCATTGATCTTTTGGCGTCGTTTACTTTCAAGTGCACAAAGTAAAGAATTGTTTCACCTACCAGGCATGGGCTGTTATCCACCTTAAAAACAATCAATCATGGGCATTTAGAGGCTACTTATTAAGAATTTTATTCCTACCTCAGCCAGAGGTGGACCAATGACGGCGAGGCTATGAACGGCCTCCGTGACGCCTCTGACTCTGGTTTTTAGGCTGTCAAACAGCACCTCTGTGTTCTGTTCCACCTCACAGGCGAGGCTTTCCATCTCCACCTCCCAAAAGTTTCTTTATGTGGCAGAACGCCTCCTCTCCGTGGTTTGACCTCACTGGGCGTGGCCTCCGGACCACCAATAAAAAGGGCATAACATGTAAATGAAGACAGATTTCAGCCGCTGCTTCGATCAAGGCCCGATCATTGGAACGCTGGATCGGTCAGATACCAACGTTTCAGAAATCACACGTGGATCCAGTCGTAAGATCGTTCCTGCAATCAGACGCGCTAGTTTCCACGTTTGTTTGGTAAATCAGGGCCTCTGTCTCTATTTAAGAACAAAGTAAGTCTATATGTTGAACTTTGGCTTTATTGAAGGACTCAGCCAGAACACAGTATCATGGTACAATCTCACTAATGAAAACATAAAACCAAGCATGGTTTCAGCACCGGGTGGGGCAGAGGGTCCACGGCTTTTTAGCATTTACATGAAGGGGGTCTCCGGGGAAAATAAGGTGGGAACGCCGGATCTAATGTAAGGCTGGAAAATATCAGAATCTGCATAAATAAGGAGGATAAAGTAGTTTTTGGTGAATTCTGTTCACCACTGTGACAAAGCATCTATATCTTAATATAAAGCATCAAATGCAATAACAAAAAAGTGCTTTAATTCCAGTGTTTAACTGTTAAATGAACCCTGACAGCTCTAATTAAACCATAAAGACCTATAAGAAGTGTTTATGTGATTTTACACATTTAGTGTTGAGCAAGTTTAATTTTGATAATCGTAAAATCATGAAAAACTTGAAGCACTCAGAGAGTTAATGGTAAAATGATCTTTATTTCCACGTAGTGACGAATCCTTTAAAGCGTTCCTGGATCCAGACGGTGGTCCGAATCTCCCCAAAAACTAACCACTTGTTCCTTTATTCCATTTATGAGGTTTCCTGAAAATGTAATTAAAATCTGTCCATAACTTCTTGAGATACAAACTAACGCCGCTGAATCACGACCTCCGCTTGGCGGGTAATGATGATACTGAGTGACTCTGTAACCATGACGTCCCTGGTTCACAGTGAGGGAGGCTCAGCAGAGTCTGCGTCCAGAGACTGCATGTGATGGAGTCAGTTTTCACTCCACTGAGTTTCTAGTTCCAGAGATGCAATTAAAAAATGCCCACACACACACACACACACACACACACACACACACACACACACACACACACACACACACACACACACACACACACACACACACACGTCCATACCAGGTAAATGTGAGCAGAACCCAACCTTTCCACCATGTCCTCTTTCATGGTTCAGGTCTTCTATTTTTCTCCTGTATTGATCACCTCTGAAAATTTGAAAAATTTTTACATTTGCAAAGAAAAAACAATCTAAAAATGGCCGCTCTCTTGTGTTTCTGCTGAGCCGCTGTTGGGGCTGTAGGGTGTTCTGGACGAGGATGATGAACGTGTAGGAGTCTCTGTATGCCGGTGTATCGATCGCTCACTCTACTGTGTTTCATTCATTCCTCCTGTGGCACCTGGATCGTCTTGCAGGTGAATGGGGAGCTGTTAATGTGCTGGTTTCAGCTGGAGAAAGTGTCAGTGTTTCCATCTCACTGAGCGATGGCGGCAGGGATGGAGAGAAAAGGAGACGTTTATGGATGAACACACAATTTGATTGGCAGCTGGAAGAATCATGCGAGCCAAGGCCGCTGCCTTTTGCTCTGTGTGCAGAAGATATAGAAAATGACCTCCTTTTATTCTGCTTTAGATTTTAAACATGAAAAACTTGTCAGATACTTCACCTGCACAGGTTTGATTCCGTCCTGTGTTCATTTACTTGTGGTTTAATTACATCTCCGTCTTGATGCTGCAGAGAAGCTGAACTTGTCATTTTCTATTAGACTTTGACTCCTGAGTGCATCTTCAGGCCACTTTGTGTGTCTCTCTCTGTATTTGTGTGACAGAGCTCAGTAATCCACTCAGCGTTTAGACACAGCGATCCACACAGACAAACACAGTGGCTGTGTTGGTGTATTAGACAATCAGGCTGGACAGTCATGTCCAAATTGCTGCCTAATGAAGCAGCAAGGCTCAGTGAGAAACAAACATTTGGGACTCGTCGTTCCTCACTGATTCATATTCTGCTGAAGGAGATGTCTTCATGTCAAATAACCATTGCAGCATCTTTAAACACACTTCCTGTTGCGACTTCAACACCATCAGTGGATGCATCCACACCAGGTATTTGCTTTAATTGGCGGGGAATCATGAAAAATGTCACATCAACGCTGTGCAGTTACAGCATCTGTTTGTTAGGGGTGATATTCCCCATAGCACACACTAAACAAGTGTGTGCTAGAGAAGAAGAATATGGTAATGGTAAATGGTCCGTATTTATATAGCACTTTACCGTACCTGGAACGATACCGAAAGCACTTTACATCATACATCACATTCACACACACATTCACACACTGATGGAGGAAGCTGCCATGCAAGGCGCTCAACCACGACCCATCAGGAGCAATTAGGGGTTCAGTGTCTTGCCCAAGGACACCTCGACATGAACTCAACTTGGCCGAGGATCGAACCAGCAACCCTTGGGTTACAAGACAACCGCTCTACCTTGCTGAGCCACGCCGCCCCCAATATTCAGCACACTGACTGGCCAGGAACGAAAACTGTGTAAGCAGCCGAGCAACAATAAATTTCTGCAGCCTGGTTTCTGTAGACCAGCACCACCATATCAGTAGCTTTAATGTACAAAAATCAGGTATTTCAGAAGAAGGGTCGGTTTCTGGGTCTGACAGAAGTCCTGTCGTAAGTGTTGGAGGTGAGTGTATCACCTGTTAGACCAGAAAAGGGGGATATTTATGCAGCAGCGTTTTCCTAAACCTAAACAAGTTGTTCATAATGCTGGAGCCTGAAGGCCGATTTATGCTCTACGTCAAAGAAGGATACGCGGCCTTCCTCTCCTCTTCTGCTCCTTTACGTGCATATTTTGGTCATTTTTCTTGGAGCTTACAGATGCATTGCCGATGTAGAAAACACAGCAGTACCACTGGAAACAGCAGGGGGCAGTGTTGAGCTGTTTAGCTAACGTGCGACCAGCAAAAGGAACAAGGATAAAGAAAAAGAGATGATGTGTTTAACGTCCAGGGGACTCGTTTTTATTGGTCGGGGTATTCCAAAAAAGTTTGCATCTTCCTTTGGTTAGGTTTACTTTTACACACTGAACCTTACTCAAACAGACCAAACCACCTAGACAATATCATGCACTTACACATGTGATCATAGTGGGCGAAACTCCCTGAAACAACCGCAGACCAAGAAGAAAGACAAAGAAAATCCAGCTCATTTATTTGGCCCAGACAGAAAATGTTCACAGCAGAGCAACAATAGCTTTCTGCAGCCTGGTTTCTGGTCTTACATTGTTCAAACTTGATCTGGTTTTTACCAGAATCTGCCCAGTATAAGGAGCAACAGAGGCAGCCACATATCCACCATGTTGAGCTACATCACTTCCTGTCTGCTTCGTGTGATTTTACACTGGAAGGGAACCCAACCGAGCTATGATCAGAAAGGAAATCAGGAACGAAATATAAGTCATCATAATCATTGTGATTTATTTAATATTCTCTTGTTTTATTTATGTTATATTTGTTTAAAAAAAAACAAAAAAACAAAAACTCATTTCAATACCAAGCGAGAGCTGAAGTAGTCCAGAGTTATCAGACCAAACAGCACCAGTGTGAATGCGCCCAATGCAACCAACAGGAAGTAAAAGAGTGAAAAATGTTCAGCATATCAAGCTCATATGTTAAAATATAAATTAAAATTAGCTGTCATAATACAAGCATCAGATTTATGTCCTTTAAACTGTAAAAATATATTTTATTAGATAAACTTGTGGAGAGAATTTTGATCTAAAACTACAATCTAAAATCAAATTGTTTACAAACACAATTTTATTTCTTATATAAGATATAAATTCATCATCCATCCATCCTTTAGCTCTGTCTGATGCATCCTTAACTTTCATCCACTGGGCGAGAGGTGGACTGGTTCCAGAACCAGCAGACTGGTTTTCACACTCACATGGTGTTCTGCTGGTAGAGATGACAAAGTGGGAACAAGGTGGACTTGTGGACTTTTTCTTCAGACATTTAAATTTTGAGGGGCCACCTGCCAACACACTGACTCCAAACCTACCAGCTTCAGGTTCAGAGTGACCCAGATCATATATGTGGTGATGTAAGTCATCAGGGTGCGTTCTCAAGTTGAATGATGTGTTCGTGTAAAGCACAGCGTGAAACCAGAACTGGCTGGATCAAATGGAACAAAGACAGACTTTGAACTTTAAAGGTGTGAAAATGGTTAAAAGCTTCATCGTAAGGAACCATGGTCCTCAGCTGGAAAAGGACAGAGTGTCCTCTCTAGGTCAGGAATGAGATGAGTTCTAGTATCTCAGGTTTGGAGATCTGATTTGTCGGCTAGAACCAAATCAGTTCCCGTTCAGATCTTTAATGAGCTGCATGGGCCGGTTGTTCAAAAATTTTTATCCCCATTTTTTTGGGGACAGCAGATCACGTATTGTGGATAGTGTGAAAAAGTCTTGAAGAAAAAAGGCTCCATGTCCACATGTTACCAGATTAAAGACTGTTCAGGGTTCTTCATCTGAGGGGGGGAGGCACAGCATCAACATCCAACTTGTGGGCGCAGCTGACCTCACCATCACAAACTGGTTGGTGAAATGGCCGGGGTCTGTTCATGATGCTTGTTTCCTGAGGAAGAGCGCCTTGTACAGAGAGCTCCAAACCAACCGACTGGATGGCATCATATTAGGGGACAGCACCTGTCCACTCCTACCATGGCTGATGACACCCTTTCTTGCAGTGGCCACACCAGCTCAGACGCATTTCAAAGCTGCTCATAGCAGATTGAAATGTGCAATTAAGCAGTTATTGGTGCTCTGAAAAGACAGTTTGCATGCCTTAATTATTTGTGGGTGGAACCACAGGGAGCATGTAACGTAATACGTGCATGTGTTGTCCTGCATAACATTGCGACCAGGTGGACTGTCCCTCTCTGTGACAATGTCGTTGACACACCTGAGCCCTGTGTGGAGGTACTGGCCCAACCTCCAGCATTCTGTCAGAATGAGGGACAGACAGGACGTGTAGGGAGGGATGCAATCATTAGAAATGTCTTTTTTTTTGACAGGTTCTTTTTGATTGATTGATTGATTTAATGATGGATGGATGGATTGATTGATTGATTGATTTATTGATTGATTTTTGCAGTGATAAATAACAGGACAATTGAAAATTTTATTTGTTATTGGATTTGTTTGGAGGTTTATTTCATGAGGACATGATAATGTCATGTTTTTATTTTTGCTTCACTATGCTGAAAGGCTTAATAGGTAGCGTGTGCCTATTTAACCACTTTATCACTGTAACGGTTTAACAAGTTGGATGCAAAATACAAATATAAGCACATGCACCAAATAAAAAGTTCTATTATTTGATCAGCTGTTAGGTTGTACCGCATGTTCTTCCTGAAATCCGCCCTGTATTTCTACCCTCTGCTTATAATCCTTTCTTTTGGATCAAAGTTATCCGGATTCTACACTAAAGTTTTGAACAACCCAAACTGAGGGTTTTATTTGAAGAACAACCAGGACTGGATTATGTGATCCAAGCCAATTTCCAGATTTCCCTTTTGAACAGCCCATTTTCAAGATTTGATCCAATCCAATAACCGAGATCCGATAGGATTACGTTTGAACAACTGGCCCCATGTAAGTGCCTTCTTGTGCACCTAAGCAGGAGGTGGCATAAAATTCTTCTCCTCTGGAGGACAGGCTTTCCACGCGATCACCCTTTTGTGCACATAACACCTGTAGGAGGCGGCGTAAAGGTTCTTTTCCCTGGACCACAGGCCTTTCATGTTATCGCCGTCTTGTGCACATAAAGCCTCCAGGAGGTGGCATAAAGGTCAGCTCCTCTGGATGACAGGCCTTCCATGTCATCACCTTCTTGTACACCCAACGCCTGCAAGGGGTGGCGTAAAAGTCTGTTCCTCTGGACCACAGGCCATTTGTGAGATTGCCCTCTTGTGCACATAAAACCTCCAGGAGGTGGTGTAAAGGTCTGCTACTCTGGAGGACAGGCTTTCCATGCGATCACCTTCTTGTGCACATAACACCTGCAGTAGGCAATGTAAAGGTTCTTTTCTCTGGACCACTGGCCTTTCATGTGATCACCCTATTTTGCACATAAAACCTCCAGGAGGTTGTGTAAAGATCAGCTTCTCTGGATGACAGGCCTTCTATGTGGTCACCCTCTTGTACATCCAGTGCCTGCACAGGGAAGCATGAAAGTCAGCTCCTCTGGTCTACAGGCCTTCCATGTATCGCTCTCTTGTGTACATAACACCTGCGTGAGGTGGCGTAAAGATCTGTACCTCTGGACAACTTCCACGTCTTCCACGTGATGGTTCTCTTGTGCACATAACACTTGCAGGAGGCGGCATTAAGGTATGTTCCTCTGAAGCCTTCCATGTGATCGACATCTTATACACATAACACTTACAGGAGGTTGCGTAAAGGTATCGCCCTTTCTGGACATGACACCTGCAGGAGGCAGCGTAAAGGTCCTCTCTACTGGATCATAAGCCTTCCATGTGATTCGTTGTGTACATCCAATGCCTGTAGGAGGTGGTGTAAAGGTCAGTTCCTCAGAAAGACAGGCTTTCCATCTGATCACTCTCTTGTGCATGCAACACCTGCAGGAAACAGTGTAAGGGTCAACTCCTTTGAATGACAGGTCCATGTATCACTCTCTTGTGCACATAACACATTCAGCAGATGGCGGAAAGGTCAGCTTGACTGGCGATAGGCCTTCCATGTATCGCTCTTGTGCACATAATACCTGCAGGAGGCACGGTAATGATCCGTTCCTCTGGACGACAGGCAGTGTCTGAAATTAACTTTTTGACTCACCAGCCAAGTTGGCCGGTAGATGAAAAAATCAACCGGCCAAACATATTTTTTACTGGCCAAATTATTCAATTATTTTACACACACATACCTCTACACACGTTATTTTCTATAATACTAAGTTGTGTTGTATCCAAACTAAAAGTGGAAGTCACAGCAACATTAAACAAAGGCAACAAGAAAAGTGGTTTTATTTGATAAAGTCTTAATGTCTGAATTCATGAACAAATACCTGATCAGACTCCTCCTTCTCTACTCCTGGTGCTTTTACACAGTCCGGAAAGTCTGGCCTCCTGTTCCTAACAGTCCTTGTGCCACAGCATTACAGCTTTGATGGGATCATACTCCCTGATATTTGCTTTTTATTTTATTGTTGGTAGGCAGGTGTGTTACCCCCTACAGTCGGCACGTGCAGGTGTGTTACTGCCTACAGTCGGCACGGGCAGGTGTGTTACAGCCTACAGTCGGCACACCAGGTGTGTTACCCCCTACAGTCGGCACGCGCAGGTGTGTTACTGCCTACAGTCGGCACGGGCAGGTGTGTTACAGCCTACAGTCGGCACACCAGGTGTGTTACCCCCTACAGTCGGCACGCGCAGGTGTGTTACTGCCTACAGTCGGCACACGCAGGTGTGTTACCGCCTACAGTCGGCACACGCAGGTGTGTTACCGCCTACAGTCGACGTGTGAGAAGCAAGCGGAACAGGGCCGTGAAGCAGACAGAAGACTTCGCTATATCCAAACCATCACTTTTCACTGAACTTTCTGGTTGGGGCTGTAAGCTGCTGATTTATCCTCCAGTTCACCATGTTTTCTTTTGGAAAGCTGGCCGGTTCCTGCTAAAAATCTCCACATATTTACCTACTTCATTAGCCTGCGCTAAACAGTAAACAGAACTGAAACAGTGCAGCGCATTCTCGTGTCACGTGCAAGTGTTTATGTCAGTGCACGTCGTTCATACATGCAGACAGCAGAGAAACTTTAAGAAGAAATCCACCAAAAGGAAGATTGAAAAACATTTAGCAGATAGCCCTCTGAGATTCACTCGCCAAACAGTAAATTTAGCATTTGGTGGCTGGCGCTTGTTAGTTTCGGACCCTGACAACAGGCCTTCTGCAGCATCATCCTCTTATGCTTATAATACCCGTAGGAGGTGGCGTAAAGGTCTGCTCCTCTGGACAACAGGCCTTACATATACCTCTCTCTTGTGCACATAGCACCTGCAGGAGGCAGCGTAAAGGTCAGCTACTCCGGTCGACAGGCCTTCCATGTGTTCGCCCTCTTGTGCACATAACACCTCCAGGAGGGGGTGTAATGGATCTCTTCATTGAAAAACAGGCCTTTACAGGGTCTGGTAATCCGATCCTTGGCTGCAGAAACAGACCCAACCAGAAACTATTTTAACTGAATTTCACTTCAGTGATAAAATAAATCCATGTCATAACATTTCAGTCACGTTTTTTGGTGAAAACAGATTCTCGGGGTCATTGAAGAGGTTACTATGGCATGCAGTGATTACAGTAATCTGTATGACAGAAACCATTTGAATTTGAGCTTCTTTTTTTTTTTTAATCATTTTCTCACAAATAATCCGTTATTATAACAAAGCAGTGACGTGGACATAAGATGGTCAAATCATTTAATCTAATTGTCATATTAAACTAAAGATTTGAGCTATGATATATATTTTTTTCTTGTTTGGGTAAATGAGCTGTTTTGTAATCATTTATTTTTAAATAACAATTCTGACATTGATGAAAAATTATTCACATTTACAGACTTTTAAATATTAAATATTGCAGAGTTAATCAGACTGAAGGTCGAATGTCTAAATGGTCAAGATACAAACAACTTTGTCACTGACAGACAGTTTTATGGGAAAGTCTGAACAAAACAAGAATGAATCAAAATATGGAAATAATCTACATATTTGATAATAGAAATTTTTTTTAATGTCTCTCTTTATTATTTATATTTAACATTTAGTTTATTATATTTTTTTATTATATTTGTAATTTATATGATTTTTTTATTATTTATTATTCTTTTAAAAACTTCTCCCTACTCTCTTTTTCAGGCATGAAAAGTCAAAACTCAAATTATATGAATGTATGGCTTTCTGATAATAACTGTCTGGTTTTTGTATTTTATTTATATTAATAAATAAAATAAAATAATTAAAATGATGTAATTTTAAAGAAGACATTACACAAAATCCATTAATAAAACAAATAGAATAAACTAAATAAAGTTTAAATAAATATTATTAGATGACTAAATTAGAAAATTAAATAAAAAAAAGAACATTAGGTATGTTTGAAATTTCCATCAGTTTTGTAGATGTTTAAATGAAACATTAAAATTAAATGTTGAACATCAGAACCCTGTTGCTGTTGGGAGAAAACACCATCTGTCCCCCTGTTTATTTAAACATCATAAACGTGACATGAACTGGGTGGTGATGGACAAGCGGAGCCACCCTGCAGTGATTTCATATAATGGAGGACAGAGTGGACGTTTGCTGCAGTCCCGTGTGAAAATATTTCTCTCTTCCTGAACAAAGAAAGCAGCCGCACATCCAGAGACGTAGCTGCCTGTGTTCAGCCTGTCCCACTTTTTACCAGGTCACTGGGTCTTTCCTGCGTTTAAAGCCCAAATATGGAAATATGACGAGGATTATAGCATGGCTTAAATTCTGGACACACACACACACATTTGCTGTCAGACACACAACTGCAGAGTCAGACACATGCACATATTTACAGATAATGAAAATATTTAGTTGCATCATGATACATAACCTCCCCCACCACACACAGGCTCATAGCCATTTATATCACAGCATCGAACCCTCCTCTGGCTGCTCGTCCATCTGCCTTAGATCTGAATCTTTCTCTGTGTGTGAATGTTGGAGCCACATGAACACAAATGGACTCACAGATCTGCACAAACAGACTAAATTAGCAGCATCCTCTGCTGTGATCAACATTTTATTAAATGGAGTCAGTAGGCGCAAAATGGGACCTTCCTACTAGGCACAGCGGCCATCTTTGTTCCTGTGTTACTGCGTCGCAGTTTGAGGACAAACGCGGTGGACGTGAGCATCTTCATTCCCGCAAACTGAGACGAAAACGCACAAAGAGAGCAGACCAAAATGTGTCGAGCAAAATGGATGCTGTGTGTGTTAGAAGGAGAATTTGCATCAGTGTGACTGTAGCCCGCGCAGAGCCTTACTGTTGCCATGACAACGCTACAGGCAAAGTGGGTCAGCAGGCTCCTGCCACACCCCTGTTGGCATGGCAACAAGGCTGGTCAATTAAACCTGAGCTGTGCGATGACTCACACACACACACACACACACAGCAGGGAGGTGAAGGAGTGAAGCGCTGAACACATGAATGCCTCCCTCTTGCTTCCTGTAGGTTTTCTGCTCCATCTGCATGCAGACTTTACTCAGGATGAGGCTCATCAGGATTTGCAGACTCCTGAATTAAATATATTCAAGTTATTCATGGATAAACAGTCTGTTGGGTGGAGCTGAGGATGGTTAAACAAACAGGAGACAACCGAGCTGGATGTGATTGGCTGATAAACCTATCAATCAAAGAAACAAGTACATAAAGCCATCACTTAACATTTACATCTTCCCTTTGGAAGATATAAAGACCTGGGAATCAGAATGGTTTCTCTGGCTTTTGTGGAGGCAAACTTTAATGAGGTTTTACTCATCAGCTGTTGAAGTTGCGACTTACAGCAGCACTATGAAACTTTCTGACTTAAAAAATGCCTTTGTGACCAGTTTTGATGGCACAGTGACATTTATTCTGTACATTCCAGAAGTCGCAAAATCAGATAAGCAGAATATGAGACCTCTAGTGGCCAGGAGAAAAACTGCAGCTGAAGGGTAAATTATGAAAAGAATGTATTTCAGCTTCAACCATTTTTTACCCAGAACCAAGTGAGGTTACCACTTAAAACCTAACAAGAAATGTAACCATGGTAACCGGTAAAATCCACTCAGCCAGGGGTAGGACTTTACCTCAATGGGAACCATGGGGCCAATCACATTTTTCAGCTCAAAGCAGGATCATTTTCTGACTCTCCAGACGGTGGTAAAGTGTTTTAGTAAAATGTTATGTTACAAAGTTGGTCTTGACCTCATGTCTCATTGTTGCTCGTGAGTTAAGGCATTTAGTTCCCCCCCCTCCTGCCTCCTGATGAGGAATAATGTCTGCTCCTGAATGAGATGTATTTATCTCATTCTGCTTGTAGCTGTTACACCTGCACCAGGCTTTGCCACAGACACACCCACTCCTGCCACTCATCACCACTGTCACTCTCCAGAATACTGATTAAACACACCTGCAAGCAATCTGGTCCACTTGGCTTTATATGCTCCAGCTCCACATCCATTCCTCGTCGGACCTCGTTCATCTATAGATGGACTATCCCACTTCCCCTTCCCGGTCCCGACTCACCTGGCTGGTCCACAGATTCTGGTGGTTAGACTCCTTCCTCCCGTATTTCGTAAGCAACTCTTCTAAAAAACTCTGTAATAAACCAAGTTAAACTCTGCTCTGTCTCAGCAAGGTCCTTTATAACAGTAGCAACAGTACTTTACAAGTCTTGGGTATATGGTTATGAACAATGGATACGACTCTCAGTTTGAAGACTAGTTCCTGTGGCCCCTGAATGCTGGAGACCAGATCGGAACAGGATCCCTCAGTGGTAATTATTGCAGTCAGAAAAAAGACTATTCAGGAAACTTAGTGTTTTATTTTTAAAATAGACTGGCTCTTCTTTGCTTTTCATCAATGACTTTCTGCCTGATCCACTCTCCTCTGGACTGACCAGGTTTCCAAGCAGTAAAAATAGAACAGCTGCGTATTTTTAGGGAATTGGAGCATCACGGTGCTTGAGGAAAAGCTGCACAACGGACCTGGTTAAAACACTCTGATTCACTAGTATTGCCACGATCAACCCTGAAGCCGCAGGACAACTACAACGCTTCGTTTTTGATGCCATGTTAGCGATGCTTCATTTTGACCCTGTTTTAGCGATATGGAGACGCTTTACTTTGGCCCAGTGTTAGTAATGTGGCAACGCTTTACTTTGGTCCCCGTGTTAGCGATGTGGCGATGCTTTACTTTGGCCCCTGTGCTAGCGGTGCTTCGTCTTGGCACTGTTTTAGCCATGTGGCAACGCTTCACTTTGCCCCCCGTGCTAGTGATGCTTTGTCTTGGCACTGTTTTAGCCATGTGGGATCACTTCACTTTGCCCCCCGTGCTAGCGATGCTTCGTCTTGGCACTGTTTTAGCCATGTGGCATCACTTCACTTTGCCCCCCGTGCTAGCGATGCTTCGTCTTGGCACTGTTTTAGCCATGTGGCATCGCTTCACTTTGCCCCCCGTGCTAGCGATGCTTCGTCTTGGCACTGTTTTAGCCATGTGGCATCGCTTCACTTTGCCCCCCGTGCTAGCGATGCTTCGTCTTGGCACTGTTTTAGCCATGTGGCATCGCTTCACTTTGCCCCCCGTGCTAGCGATGCTTCGTCTTGGCACTGTTTTAGCCATGTGGCATCACTTCACTTTGGCCCCTGTGCTAGCAATGCTTTGTTTTGGCACTGTTTTAACGATATGGAGATGCTTTACTTTGTCCCCCATGTTAGCAATGCATCGCTTTGACCCTGTTTTAGCGGTATGGAAACGCTTTACTTTGGCCCTATTGTAGCGATGTGGCAACGCTTTGCTTTGGCCCCGTGTTAGCAATGTTTCCCCACCCGCACTCCCCACACCCTTTCTGTCCCTCTCTCTCCCCTCCCTCTTCTCTCTACTTTCTTTTCTCTCTCTCTCTCTCTGTCCCCTCCGGTCGAGTCCAGCATTAAGAGTCTGATTTAATAAAGTTTCTCATGTCATCAAGAGGGACTTTATACATGTAGTATAAATCCCTGCTTGATAGAGTAAAATTGCCCAGCACCAGACGATGCTGGACAAGACAGGTTAAAAAAAAAAGAAAAAAAAAGCAATGTTTCTGATGTGGCAAACTATGCTTTTTCATTATTGTGACGTCGGGGAAAACGTCTGGGAGGAGATTTCTTTCTCCCTGTGTGGACCTGTGAAGACATGTGAGAGGAATCATCAGCTTTTATCTTGCTGCAGCTTTGTTGGAAACACAGGCAGCCTGAGTTGTTCACAGCTACTGCAGTTACATAATGTGGCAGGTGGAGGACTGTAATTAATGATCCCAAACACAGGAATGATTAGAAGTAACCCTTCATCAACACTGACTGCAAGAAGCTGAACAGCAACACAAAGACTGAAGGCTTAGATTGAATTTAGATGGAAGCAGGAAGCAGGACGATTTCATGCATTTTAGCTCCACCACATCATGATGAAGGCCTTTGTAGAGAAATGTGATGAAGAGGAGGGTGGGATAAAGCTACTGTCTGGAAAACCATCATCAAACTGATAATGCATCATTAAAATTCATCATTCTTTCTAGTAGCAGCATCTTGTGTGATCTTCTCTCTGGTGTGTTGAAGTTAATGGAATCGTTTTTATGGTTCTTAGTTTATAAAGAAAAAATCATCTTAAAAGATTCAGCAGCATCAAGGCAGGACGGAGCGTCTCGGTGGGTCAAGTTCAGTCCACAGAACATGTTCCTCCACGAATGCACCTTTCTCTTCTCACCTCTGATAAGCGCTGCAGCAGCCGACCGTGGAGTGATAGCAAGGTTAGTTTTTCTTCTCGTGCTGTTGCTTCGCTGGCTGGATTCCTCCTGATTCATTCATTTAGTTCATATTTGGATCCCCATTCGCAGCAGCCAATCAAATGTCTACCTACATGTAGACAAATACCTTTACATAAATACATCACATTAATGCATGCAAACTCCATAAATTATTCATTTAATATTTATATATTAATATGTGTACACACATACATACACAAACATTTTCACATGCACACTCACATAAACATGAACATACAAGTTTCCCATCCATACATACAAGACATGAAAGTCCACGTATAAAATAGACCAGTATATACCCAAAGATACATGCACACACATACACCTATACAAATATACTCCTATCCTATATACACACATTTCCATATATGTGAATTTCTCCATAAAACCGTTTTGATTGCATTTATTTTTTGCGTTAGGTAATTTAAATGAAGTTAAACTGATTCTGGCCATTAAAGGAAGTAAAGCAGTAAAAATCCTGGATGCATGTGTGTGTTGGTTACAGAGATGGAGCCTCTGGTGAGCGGATTTTACTTACTGATTCAGTTCCTGCAGCTTCGTTTCTAACCTCACTCACCAACCGTTCCTCCAAACAAATTTGTTCAAATTCTTACTTACGAACTTTATACGAAGACTGTGGCAGTAACCAAAACCTCGGTTTCTATGAGCACTCGGGACATCTGAGTGTGTGTGTAGAGTAATGGTTTGGTCAGATTGTTTAATAACTTTTGGTACATTACAAAACATTTAAAGATAATTTGTCGCTGTGGAGGCAGATTTTATTCTATTTCTGGTTTTCCTCAAACCACCAGTGTAACTGACTGAACATCCGTTCCCTCAACCACAATAACATCCCTCCATATACGTCCAGGTTACTTGAGACTCCAGATCCACCTGCTAGATGTTGTATTTAATCATTAAATTGACTGCAACAGCTTTTGTCTTTTTATTATAATGATTACTTTTATTAAGAATTCCAGGTTATGTCGTGGTTCCCTGTATAATGACATAATCTGCTTTTATATGATCTGAATCTCACCGTGTGATCATAACCTAGTTATCACTCTGCATCATTTAGCAGATACTTTTATCCAAAGCAGCTTACAGTGGATAGGCAGTAGCATTAAGGACCCAACTGGAAGGTGTTAATGTTTGTTCCCCTCGGGAATCGAGCTCTGGTCTCCCACATGGGAGACAGATGCCCTGCCAACTGAGCCACTTTAAAAAAGAGGAAAATCAGGCTTTGTCGCAGATCTTTGTCATTATTTTTTGTTTCCATTCATCTTTTTGCCATGCCGTTTGATTTTTGTCCTCCTCTGTCCATGTCTGTTTGCACACGCCTGTAAGTCATGACCTTTTGGGGTCAGGACCTTTTATGGACAATTTTTGGACGTTTATCTGCAAAGTAAAACCAGCTGGTCGTCCTTTTAACTTACCAGAGATTGGCGTTTATCAATCTAAGAGGAAATATACAAAGAGTTTGGTACAAAACTTCCCACTTACAACTTCATTAAACCTGTATGACATGTCCATCCATCCATCCATCCATCCATCCATCCATCCATCCATCCATCCATCCATCCATCCATCATCCATCCATCCATCCATCCATCCACCATCCATCCATCTATCCATCCATCCATCCATCCATCATCCATCCATCCATCCATCATCCATCATCCATCCATCTATCCATCCATCCATCCATCCATCCATCATCCATCCATCCATCCATCATCCATCATCCATCCATCCATCCATCATCCATCCATCCATCCATCCATCCATCCATCCATCCATCCATCCATCATCCATCCATCCATCATCCATCCATCCATCCATCCATCCATCCATCATCCATCCATCCATCCATCCATCCATCCATCCATCCATCCATCATCCATCCATCCATCCATCATCCATCCATCCCTCCATCCATCCCTCCATCCATTCATTCATCCATCATCCATCCATCCATCCATCCATCCATCCATCCATCCATCCATCCATCATCCATCCATCCATCATCCATCCATCCATCCATCATCCATCCATCCCTCCATCCATTCATTCATCCATCCATCCATCCATCCATCATCCATCCATCCATCCATCCATCCATCCATCCATCCATCATCCATCCATCCATCCATCCATCCATCATCCATCCATCCATCATCCATCCATCCATCCATCCATCCATCCATCCATCCATCCATCCATCCATCATCATCCATCCATCCATCATCCATCCATCCATCCATCATCCATCCATCCCTCCATCCATTCATTCATCCATCATCCATCCATCCATCCATCCATCCATCCTGTAACAATGGCGGTGGAAGTGAGGACCCAAGTGCAGGCAGCTCAGGCAGGAGGCAGGTCGGTGCAGGTAAAATGGTTTATTTGTCACAAACTCAGGAGCAGGGAAACACACAATACTGGGGATCAAGACACAGCATGGATAAACACAAGGACCTGACAAAGACAACATCAAATCAAGGGGCATATACACAGAGGGAGTGATGAGGAACAGGTGAAGTGAATGAGAAATCCGACCAGGTGATTCAACGAGCCAGGAACAGAAAACAGAGCACATGAGGGAAAACCACAAACTGAACTAAACATGACAAAAGTAAAAACCCAAACCATGATCTTAACACAAACTAAAGATGACAAAACTACAAACCAAGATCATGAAACCATCCATCCATCCGTCCGCCTGTCCGTCTGTCCATTTTCTATACCTTATATATTCAGAGTTGCTCGGAGCTGGAGTCTATCCTGGCCGTTACTAGGCAACAGGCAGGATACACCTGGACAGCATTTACAACTGAAATACTCAAAACAATACTCTTTTTGTAGCTTAAGCAGGACAAAATAATAGATTTAAAAATGTGTTTCATGTGGGCGGAGCCATGGTATGTTTGTTTGTAAAGCTAAGAAAACACTGGAAATGATATCAAGTTTAAAAAGTGGACTCTTTTCTGATAGAGCTCCTAAAACGGACAATGATAAACATCTGCACAACACAATAATCAAACAATAAGTGTGTTCAGACAGAGGTTTCTTCAGCTCAGGAAGCCAGAAGACAATATCTGCTCACAGCTATGACTGTACACAATGACTTCTTTGTAAAAACTAATTATTATTATTAATTTATTTATGTTGAAACAACTTAGTTTCTCTTCAGTTAATAACATGGAACAGATATTTTTATCTAGTATTAATCGTTAGTTGCTTCCGACCTTTTGTCTTTTTTTTTTTTCAGTTTTAAGGAAACTTTTTAGTTTATTAGGAGGGTTCACAGTTTTTTGGTGTTAATAACTTTAATCTTAAGTTAATAAAAAGTATGACGGGACCAAAAAAAAAAAAAAAAAAAAAAAGGTGAAGTGATCTTGAAGCAATTTTGATAGTAAAGCAGGTGAACACTCATCTATGCAGATGATATTATGCTTTTAATGACTAGTGGTTTGATTTTGATATGTTTGGTAATTGAATTTAATTTAATTTAGGATTATTTTATTGAAAATGTTCAGTTAATTTTATTTTAATATTTTATTTTTAACATTTTAATTAATTATTTAACATTATTTAATAAATCACAATTTAATTTAATTTAATTTAATTTAATTTAATTTAATTTAATTTAATTTAAGTATCAAAGCTTTGCAGACTAGTGTGTTTTCTGGCTTTCAGAGGTAAATACTGTATGTTATTGTTATTGATAAATGGTTATTAATATTAATATCGCATGAACCACTGACTTTTTAGTCCAGGCTGAGTATTGCTGAACCCCTCCACCCAAACAGCTGTTAAGTGTGTTTGTGTGTTTTATTATTTGGGAAACTGTTGGATCTGAGCTGCAGCTGGGCTGTGTGTGCTTCATACCACCATCTTCATCGTGGAGGTGAACTCACCTGCAGCTGAACTGTGTGTGTTTGCTTCCAGGCTGTAAGGAGTGCTGTGAGCGATGTGTGGGCAGTCTGCCCTGGGCGTCCCTCATCGCCACCATCCTCCTCTACATGGGCGTGGCCTTGTTCTGTGGGTGTGGCCACGAGGCTCTGAGTGGCACCGTCACCATCCTGCAGAACTACTTTGAAGTGATCAGAGCTCCTGGAGACACTGTGGACGTCTTCATCATGTGAGTGAAAGATTAATAAAGTTTGTGCTTCTTTCTGTCTGATGATAAATTATCTGCTGTCAGTTTGGAGGAAATGTTGGTGGATGTTTGTGAAATTTATCAATAAAGAAGTTCAGTTATTCAATCACAAAGTTAATGATGAAATAGATTATTAAACAAATGTAATAAAATAGAATTGATTAATTAATTCAATAATTGTATTAACTGAAAAATATAATTTTACTTTAAATAAAACTATGACAGAGAATCTCATTGAATCATTTAAATATTCTTGCTTATGTTAACAATAACAAACATATTTATTAAACTTATTTAACGTCCATGAAGCAGATTTAACAGGAACCAGATGATTTTACACTTTAAACAGCAAACATCTTTCTGCAGCTAAAACTTGAATTATTTTAAATATTTGACTGAGTGAGTAATAGCTTTAATTTACCTTTATGTCAGCTGCTGCAGTAGATTAACAGAAATATCATATTTCAACCAGTTTCCACATTATTTTCCACCATTAAGAACAACTTTTCTCTTAAATTAGAACACTGCAATTACAATTTGTTTGAGCCTTTTCCAAAACTTAAATAATAATAATAATAATAATAATAATAATAATACATGTCTCTTTCAGCTGGCCACCTGCTGGCTGCAGTGTTGTAAAACCAGAACTCATCCTGGATTTTACCGTATTTAGTGGTTTTTCTGCCTCTCCTGACTTCAGCTCCTTTGCTGATTGTGATGAAGATGGAACGTTTGTGACCAGTTTAAGTAGCCGTTGTTTGTCTGTTTTGGATGTGGTAGCACCTGTCAGACAGACTTCAGGGTCACATAAAAACCTGCTCCGTGGATGAATGAAGGCGTCTGTAGTTTTAGGGGAAAGAAGGTGCACAGACTCCGCCTTAAAGACATGATGCAGGAGCTAAATGACATGATAAAGCCAGCTCGCTCAGCCTTTCTCTATAGCAGGGATCTCCAACTCCGGCCCTTGTGAGCTACTGTCCTGCAGGTTTTGGATTCTACCCTGATGCAACACACCTGACTCAAGTCACTGGCTCATTAACAGGCTTGTGCAGAGGTGTGGTGTAGTAGGAGACATCTAAAACCTGCAGGACAGTAGCTCAGGAGGACCGGAGTTGGAGAGCCCTGCTCTATAGTCTTGTTTCTTGTAATAAGAAAAATCTGAAAGTCTTGTCTGACACCAGAGAAAACCTTGTTGCAGCCTCAGCTCCTCATGTGGCTGCATACTCACAGGACTGGAATAACTTTCTGAATTGTTTCATGAACACAGTAAAAGACATCAGGCTGGTGTTAATCTTCTTCACCTGTGAGCTCTTGGTCTTCCTTCACTCCTGCCAGCCTACAGGATGTACTAGTCTTAGTGGGCAAGATGAAACCATCTTCCAGTCCTTTAGTCCGTTGTTCCGGTGTAGCTGTTTTTAAAAACTTCTGATGATGTCTGCCCCTGTTTGGTAAAACTGACTAATCTCTGGTTTCAGTCTGGCTCAGTCCCTGGCTACTTCAGACATGCTGTGGTAGACCTCATCCTCAAAAGGCCCAGTCTTGACCCCTCAGAGCCTAAAAACTACTGTCCCAAATAAAAACTTGCATTTCTTTCCAAAACTGTGAAAAAGGTGGTGGCAGACCAGCTGCAGTCCTTTATGGAGCGGCATGATTTCTACGATCATTTTCAACCAGGTTTTCGGAAAACGCTCCATTGAATCTGCTCTAGTCAAAGTCTCCAGTGATGTGATGATGGCTGCAGACTCGGGTTGCTACACAGTTCTGGTTTTACTGGATTTAACATCCGCTTTCGATGCTGTTGACCACAGTTTACTGGTAAATCGACTGGAATCAGAGATGGAGTTTTTTGGATCAGTCCTCATATAGAAAAGAAAAGACCTTTAATCTTGTCATCAACAATGTAAAGTCTGATGTGTCCAAACTGTCTTGTGAAGTTCCACGGGGTTCTGTTCTTGGTCCTGTTTGGTTTTTGTTGTACCTGATGCCTCATGGTCAGCTGATTTATGGCTTTAAAAGTCACATGTGTCACATCACTTTTACGCTGATGATGTTCAGTTGTTTTTTCCTTCAGTGACTCAGTTTAGCTTTTGATCTGTGCTCCTGGAACGGATGTCTTGCTAAAAAAAACTGGCTCTGTTTAAATTACCTTCAGATAAATTCAAGTAAAACAGAAACTCTGATCATTGCTCCGATGAAACGATCCCCCTGATCAGAAACCATCTTGGTGCTCTGGGCTGGTTAAAACCAGCCTCAGAAACCTCAGCGTTTGATCCGGCTGTTACCGGAGGGTTGTTGTTATCATGTGAGATCTGTAAAGGTAGGAGAATGTTGTCAGAACCACATCTGGAACTGATCACTTTTATCTCATGTCGTATTGATTATTGTAAGTTAAGTTTGACTTTAACATCATCATTTATCAGACTGACGTCTTCTGCTGCTGCTTTAATGGCACCTGAGTGAAAAATAAACAGTTTAAGAGATGTCAGCTTATGTCGTGTTTTAGATTTCACTGCAGATCCCAGTCTTTGCATTTTACTAAAATATTCTTAGACATTAAGACATTTAAACATCATCAGTGTACAAGCCCTGTTTTACAGGCTCAACAGATTCTTTAATCTTTTCATTCACCCATTTTAGTTTTCCTTTTTTATTCATGCAAACAGATGCAAAAAGAGGTGAGAAAAGGAGAAAAAAGTAGGACATGGACAAACCAGGTGAATGCAAATAGCAAAGAGTGATGTGTTTATGTTGCATGGTGAACTACTACTCCAGAGGATGCAAATACACCAGCATAACATGCAGGATGAAGTAAAAACAAGAACATCAATATCTATAACAAAACTAGAATTATAATCTTAATAGTCACAGAAATAATAATAAGGCCAATAAATAATGAGAACTATGGCTTATAAATAAGAGAAATAGAATACAAGTAAATGAATAAATAAATAAATTAATTAATTAATTAATTGTTTAATAAAAAAAATTAAAATAAAATAATAATAATAATAATAATATCTACAAGCAAATCATCATCTTGGTTGTCACAGAATAAATAACAATGGCAATAAACATGTAAGCGTAAATAATTATTATTTAACAAGAAAGAATTTTATAATAATATCCCAAACTAATTTTCTAATTCCCATAATAATAGCAACGGTAATAATACTAACATTATTATTATAATTATTATTATTATTATTATTATTATTGTTATTGTTATTATTATTATTATTATTATTATTGTTATTGTTATTATTATTATTATTGTTATTATTATTATTATTGTTATTGTTATTGTTATTATTATTATTATCATTGTTATTGTTATTATTATTATTATTATTATTATTGTTATTGTTATTGTTATTGTTATTATTAATATTATTATTATTATTATTGTTATTATTATTATTATTATTATTATTATTATTATTATTATTATTATTATTATTATTATTGTTATTATTATTACTTACTTACTTTAAAGCAATGAGAAAAAAAAGACAGGATAGATGGAGGAAGATTATTAATATTATCACCATTATAATAATGATAATATTTCATATGAAGGTGGAGGGCGGGTGGTGGTGAAAGGGGTGGGGTGGAGATGATATCATAGCAACGATGACCAGCCCCTTCTTGATAAGAGTTTCCACTAGTTGGCCCTGGGTCACCCCCAGACTCCCACATCTCAGACCAGGTTCTGGCAGCTCCACATGTTGATTTAGAAGAAGATGCAAACAGCATCACTGATGCAGCCAGACGTGTAAACAGTCACCAACTGACTGGCTGTGTTTCCTTTCCAGCATCGACATCCTGAAGTACATCATTTACGGCCTTGCAGCTGGCTTCTTTGTGTTCGGGGTGCTGCTGCTGGTGGAAGGATTTTTCACCACCGGAGCCATCAGAGATCTGTACGGAGAGTTTAAGATCACCGCCTGCGGACGCTGCCTGACTGCATTCGTAAGAAAAATAAACACGTTCTTCATTTTTCTGTTGGCATGTCAACAATAAAATCCAAGAGTGAATTCGGTCCAGCAACAACTAACTGACATTTGTTTTCTTTTGTTCCACATACAAATGTTTGTTACCACTAGCACACAGAAAACATACAGATGAGCCTTTTGCTTCTTTATAATCTCATTTATCAGGCAACATGTGCTTCATAGCAGTCGTTTAAAACACAGCAGCTTGTTTTTGCTTCTTGAAAACAACTTTGAGTTTAAAAATGTGTTTTTCCAGTCAGACAAGTTCAGTGAGAAGATACAACCCTGACTGTTCAGCTGAGGATGACGACTGGATGAAAGTGAAAATTTCTCTGTGTTTGCATGATCAGTGATTCATAAATGTAGCTACAGCTGCTAAGACGTAATCCTCTGCATGCAGATGCTAATTAGCTACATGCTGATTTAGGAATGGTGTTTTATTAAAACTTACCCTGACTGTTGAGTGCAGACTCCATGTCTATCCATCCAGAATCTGGTCCTCAAAGGTCACTGTCCTGCAGGTTTGAGAAGTTGTTCAGCTTTAACTCACCTTATTCAAACAGGCTTGTGCAGAACTTGACATCCTGTTGAGGAGAATCAGGTGTTTTGGAGCAGGAAAACAACTAAAACCTGCAGGATAGTGGCCTTCAAGGACCAGATTCTCTGGTTTATGGTGGCAGAATAACACGTGAATTTATATTTGAACATCTAGCTGCTGCCTGTGGAGCTGATTTTACATCACTGGGTTATTATCATTAATTATCAAGAAGTCTGCCAAACGTGTCCACCAGGGGGCAGAAGACAAGTATCAGGTTGCAGACTACGAAGTTTTTACCATCTGGTGATGCACTAAGTCTAGAGATTTCTCCATGCTGGATTCTGTCTGTGAGAGCGGTCATCCCTCAGGAAGCCTTTTCTTCTCTGTAGCGTCAGTGAGGAAAGGCTTTCTGGTTCAGGCTGCTGGAGACAACACACACACACATACACACACACACACACACACACACATGCATACATACAGGTCTGTAGCAGAGTTTTAGGGTAACTGATGGGTATTTTTCTATCATAAAATAAGACACAAAGAACTCAGAGTGAAGTCAGCTTCATCATGATGAGGAGAGACGGTGGTTCAGCACTCAGAGAGTGTCTGGTGTCAACTCCGAAGTCTCAACCCCAACGCAGCCTCTTTATTGAGCAGATATCGCACTTCAGTGGAGCAAGCAAAGTTCAAACAAAGTTCAAACAGGGAAACACATCAGCATACATCACTTCATGACCCTTATCGCACAGAGCAGTGACCAACACATCCTGTCCTCTGCAGGGCGGGTGAGACCGCAAATCATTACCCATCCTTAAGGGAGAAACTTTAAACTGTTAACTTTAAACTGTCAACTTCTGCTTACTCTAACAGTAACAGATCAGAACGCCGTGTTTTATTGATCGGATATGTGAAACGCTGATGTTACGTGAGCGGAGATGGACCTGGATGAGAGTAAATTTATTGAATTCAAACAATGAACATTTTGTGTTTAGCATCTCGTCTCATCTCTGTTCACAGCTGATGTGCCTGGCCTACCTCTTCTTCCTGGTGTGGCTCGGAGTGACGGCGTTCACTAGCCTGCCCGTCTTCATGTACTTCAACGTTTGGTCCATGTGTCAGAACACCAGCTCTGTGGAGGGAGCCAACCTCTGTCTGGACCTACGTCAGTTTGGTACGTATGGATGATGGATGGATGGATGGATGGATGGATGGATGGATGGATGGATGGATGGATGGATGGATGGAGGGAGGGAGGGATGGATGGATGGATGGATGGATGGAGGGAGGGAGGGAGGGAGGGATGGGTGGATGGATGGATGGAGGGAGGGAGGGAGGGAGGGATGGATGGATGGCTGGATGGATGGATGGATGGATGGATGGATGAGGGAGGGATGGATGGATGGATGGATGGATGGATGAGGGAGGGATGGATGGATGGATGGATGGATGGATGGATGAGGGAGGGATGGATGGATGGATGGATGGATGGATGGATGGATGGAGGGAGGGAGGGAGGGAGGGAGGGAGGGATGGATGGATGGATGGATGGAGGGAGGGAGGGAGGGAGGGAGGGATGGATGGATGGCTGGATGGATGGATGGATGGATGGATGGATGGATGGATGGATGGATGAGGGAGGGATGGATGGATGGATGGATGGATGGATGGATGAGGGAGGGATGGATGGATGGATGGATGGATGGATGAGGGAGGGATGGATGGATGGATGGATGGATGGATGGATGGATGGATGAGGGAGGGATGGATGGATGGATGGATGGATGGATGGATGGATGGATGGATGAGGGAGGGATGGATGGATGGATGGATGGATGGATGGATGGATTGATGGAGGGATGGATGGATGGATGAGGGAGGGATGGATGGATGGATGGATGGATGGATGGATGGATGAGGGAGGGATGGATGGATGGATGGATGGATGGATGGATGGATGGATGGATGGATGGATGAGGGAGGGATGGATGGATGGATGGATGGATGGATGGATGGATGGATGGATGGATTGATGGAGGGATGGATGGATGGATGAGGGAGGGATGGATGGATGGATGGATGGATGAGGGAAGGATGGATGGATGGATGGATGGATGAGGGAGGGAGGGATGGATGGATGGATGGATGGATGGATGGATGGATGGATTGATGGAGGGATGGATGGATGGATGAGGGAGGGATGGATGGATGGATGGATGGATGGATGGATGAGGGAGGGATGGATGGATGGATGGATGGATGGATGGATGGATGGATGGATGGATTGATGGAGGGATGGATGGATGGATGAGGGAGGGATGGATGGATGGATGGATGGATGGATGGATGGATGAGGGAAGGATGGATGGATGGATGGATGGATGGATGGATGAGGGAGGGATGGATGGATGGATGGATGGATGGATGGATGGATGGATGGATGGATGGATGGATGGATGGATGAGGGAGGGATGGATGGATGGATGGATGGATGGATGGATGGATGGATGGATGGATGGATGGATGGATGGATGGATGAGGGAGGGATGGATGGATGGATGGATGGATGGATGGATGGATGGATGGAGGGAGGGATGGATGGATGAGGGAGGGATGGATGGATGGATGGATGGATGGATGGATGGATGAGGGAAGGATGGATGGATGGATGGATGGATGGATGGATGAGGGAGGGATGGATGGATGGATGGATGGATGGATGGATGGATGGATGGATGGATGAGGGAGGGATGGATGGATGGATGGATGGATGGATGGATGGATGGATGGATGGAGGGAGGGATGGCAGACACTAACTCTACTTGTATTGACTGCAGGTTGGTGTATTTGGGTTTTTTTTCATGTTGTTCTAACATAAAAAAACAACATGAGCACATTGAAAACACGTGTTTTGTTTGTAAAAAGATCAGAAACTAAAACTGTGGTTCTAAGATCTGAACCACCATTCTGGTTTCTGGTATCTCTGATCATGTGATCAGATCCTCTTGCTGCATTTATCCCACTTTCAGTTCAAACCAGAGTCCCCATAACATGATGCAGCCACCACCGCGCTTCACTGTAGGAACTAGGAAGAACAGAAGTCTTTTATACCCAACCGCATCACATGGATAAGGCCACTTCCTGATTGGACAGTTTCTCTGACAGCTGTTTGTTGACAGCACTTTGAAACCTTCATGTTGGGATGATCTTAGCAGCATGGGTATGTTGGTATTTACCATCTGTACTGCACATGCAGATGAAGATATGTTGAAGAGAAACCGGACTGTAAGGAGCTCCTGAGATTAGACGAGGGATGAAAGCTCGGGACCAGATGGAGATCCAGCTTTTCAGCTGGTTTTGCTCCGATTGTTTGGTGCAGATCACTGGAGGAAGTTCACATTTCCTCCAATAATCTGCCCCAGCAGAATAATCAAAGAAAAGTTCATTTTCATGTAATTAAACCTGTGAACATGATCTAATCTGTAGTTCAGAGCTGGAGACAACATTTATCCTCACATACAACTGGAAATATTGGATTTTTATAAAACTCCATGTTATCTTAAAAATATATAACAGAAAAATAGCAAAAATATGAATAATAAACAAAATCTGAGAAGCTTTGAACACTTTGAAGCTTGATTGGTCTTCAGGGTGGATGTAACCATTTACTAGCCACCTGCTGCGGTCTGACCTGTTAGAAAAGTTTACAAGAGGAATCCTTTGTCCTTCGGAGACAGTTTTAAATAGGAACATGTTTCATAATAATCACATTAACCGTCAGACTTGAGGGCTGTCTCCATCTTGTGCCATAGAAACGGTGTCAGTGGGTCAGATTTCTCAGCATCCACCGATTACTGATGAAGCACATCCTCCAGCTTTTCCAGCAGGTTCGTGGTGCCTCACCAGAACAACAAATGGCAGACATGATGGAAAAATCTGCACAACAAGAAAAAAATAACCTGAGCTTCATGTTCTGTAACGACTGAAGAGCTCGGGTCAACATCGCAGACCCGAGAAGAGTTTCAGACCTCAGTAACTCTGTTAGTTATCAGCTGTGTGATCTGATGATGGAGGATGACACTGACTTACCTAAAAAACACAACTTATGGACAAAAACTGGAATAAAGACATTAGTTTTCATTCATGCAGAGACCTGAAGTAAGATCACCGTGTGCAACAGAACATCCAACACAGCAGCAGTGTCACTCAGTACAGATGACATCATAAATCCATAAAAGAGAAAACATGTCACATCTAATTTGACCTCACAACAACACAGACCTCCAGGAGTACACAGATGTCCTCACTGCCTACATCACCAAGTGCACTGATGATGTAACAGTACGCAAGACCATCACTGTTCGGGCCAATCAGAAGCCATGGCTGACAGGGGAGGTCCAGAGGCTGCTGAAGGCTGGGAATGCTGCCTTTAGAGCAGGAGATGAGGAGGACCTGAGGACAGCGAGGACCAACCGGTCATGCAGCATCAGAGAGGTGAAGAGGCTCCAGGAGGAAAGCTCATCGCTTCAGAGACAGACAGTCTGTGGTGAGTTATGCAGACCATCACGGACTACAACCCCCCCTGCAGACCTGTGACAGCTCCACCTCTCTGCTAAACGAGCTAAATGACTTCTTCGCTCATTTTGAGGCACACAACAGCTCACCTGCACAGAAGGCTCCACCCTCCTGGAGAACGGGTGTTGACGCTGTCCCTGGACAGTGTGAGGAGGACAATCAACAGGATCGATGCTCGCAAAGCTTCTGGTCCTGATAACATACCTGCTGAGAGAGCTCATGGATGTCTTCACGGACATCTTCAAGATCTCGCTGAGCCAGGCTGTCATCCCCACGTGCCTCAAAACCACCACCTTCAACCCTGTCCCGAAGAAGTCGTCACCCTCCTGTTTCCATGACTACTGTCCGGTAGCCCTCACTCACATTCTTATGAAGTGCTTCGAACGGCTAGTGTTGAAACACATAAAATCTGTCCTCCCAACCTCCCTGGACCCTTTCAGTTTGTGTATTGGTCCAGCCGCTCGACCCACGATGCCATCTCCACTGCCCTCCACACAGCCCTCACACATCTGAACTGAAAGACTGAAACTGGACCAGCTGGGAATTAACACCTCACTGTGCAACTGGGTGCTGGGTAAGGGTTACACCGTCACACAGCTCCAACCTCCTCATCCAGTCTGCAGATGACTCGACTGTGGTGGATCTCATCAGTAATGAGGATGAGCCAGACTACAGGAACGAGGTGGACCGCCTGGCCTTGTGGTGTGAACACAACAATCTCTCTGAATGTGGAGAAGATGAAGGAGATGGTTGTGGACTTCAGGAGACCACGCCTCCAGCATGCACCTCTGACCATCGATGGTGCTAAGGTGGAGAGAGTGAACAAGTTCCTGGTTGTGCACGTCACAGAGGACCTCTCCTGGACCATCAGCCCCACATCACTGGCCCAGGAAGCCAACCGGCACCTCTACTCCCTCCGCAACCTGAGGAAAGCAAGAGCCCCGCCCCCATCATGGGCACCTTCTACAGAGGCACCATCAAGAGCATCCTGACCAGCGGCATCACCGTGTGGTACGACGCCGGCTCCACATCCTGCAGGAAGGCCCTCCAACACATCATGGGAGCAGCCGAGAAGATCCTCGGTGCCTCCCTCCCCTCCCTGCAAACACCTCCACCTCTCCTCACCCGTAAAGCCCTCTGCATGGAGAGATACCTCACCCACACAGCTTCTTCATCCTGCTGCCATCAGGATAGAGCCTGCAGACCAGGAGAAGGACCAGGACCAGCAGACTGAGGGACAGCTTGGTCCACCAGGCTGTCAGGATGCGGAGCTCTCTCCCTGCTGTGCTTCCACACACCCTGGACTCTGACGCCCCTCCTCAGCACCTGAACTTTTTACCCCCTCAGGAACAAGAACAGCCACTTTAACCAGTTTAACTAGTTTAACCAGTTTAACCAGACCAGAAGCTGACTCAGTCTGCTTTGTTTGCACTGACTGTAATCTGCCTTGTCTATTCATTATCGTGTTTATTTGTTTAGTGATGGTTTGTTTTTATATTCTTGTATTTCATTACACCAGGGTTTGAGAGAATTTCAGTTCTGTTTGTCCTTTACGCTGCAGAACTGAAAACTTGTTATATGGATGCAAATGAAATCTACAGATTAATTCTACAAGTCAGCAAATAAAAGTCAGTGGGAAAGTTGGTGCTTGTAAAACTGTCTTAAATTTTCTAACTTGCAGAACTGATTCATACCTGTGTTTGATTTGTATCTGTACTTAATATTTATATACATATTACAAAACCATGTCTCTATTTGAGCTCCATAGAATCCAGTCAGATGAACAACGTGACCAAATGCATCAGGTTCCAGCAAATGTTTCCACTGAAAAGTGAGAAATAATGAAACTTTTCTCCGAAGTCTCACAGAGAAGCCTGCCCGGATAGCACCTATTTGGACTGAATCCGGGCCACTTCTGGCTCCGTTACGGCACTGGCAGGTGTTGCGTGGGCCAGAAGTGGACCAGATGTCAGTTGCCAGCCTGGCTTGGATTATGGCAAGTGAGCACATGTGGACCAGATGTGGTGGTGATGTGGCTGAGTTTCGGCTGCCAGACATTTACCACATTTTGTCAGGGCCAGATTTGGGCCATTTTTTGCTAGAATAGAATATTTCCCATAATTCATAGCAGGCTGTTCTGCAGATTGAGCTCCTGCACAAACACACAAACAGAAGATTTAGGCCCAGTTTATATGTTAAACAGATGAATATTCATAATAAAAAAGGGCATTAAAACATAAATTAAACAGGAATGTAACTTTATTTGCATCTTTTGGAGAAAACAACTCAACATACGGACATGAGGAGTGAATAAACTTTGACTAAAGGAGCTGATCAGCTGTCAGAAACTGGCTCATGTTGCCGACTGTTCTCAGCTCACTGCAGTGATCATCATTTAACATGATGTAATTTCAGCTCCGTCCACCATGTTATTCTCCAGGATGCTTCCTGTGGTGCTGCCATCTACTGTCCAACATGTCCAACTGCAGCCTGTCAGTAAACTCATCACGCCGTTTGCTCAGAGAAGGGAAGAAATCTGCAGGTTCAGAGGGAGCAGTGAGGCGTTCAAGGACTCTATCAGGAGGGTTTATTCCGCAGCTCTGTGTTGACAGTGTTTGTGTTCACCAGGAGCAGTAACCATCTCTGAGGAGAGGAAGGTGTGCACGGGATCTGAGAAGTTCTTCAAGATGTGTGAATCCAACGAGGTGAGAGGACGGCGTGCAGGTATGAAGGTTTGTGTGAAGCTGCTGCAGAGCCAGGAGTCACACCTGTGTGTTGTGTTCCAGCTGGACCTGACCTTCCACCTGTTTGTGTGTGCGCTGGCGGGAGCAGGAGCTGCTGTCATCGCCATGGTGAGAACAAATCTCCTCATCTGATTGGTTGAGAGCTTTGAGTTGCCATGGTTACCAAAAGAGCTAAAGAAGCTTTGAGCAGGAAGCAGAGAAATACCTGAATGAAAGTCTTCAGTTCATGAAGCCACACAGATGACTTTTCATTTTTTCCTTGGAGCTGTTGCTATAGCAACTGTTATGTGAATATATACACTACTTACAAATAGTTGAGGATATTCAACTTGTTGCAAAACATGTTTATATATATACAGCAGTAATAAATATATATATATATATAGTATGAAACATCCTCTAAAAGATGGTTTACTGCTATATGAAGAAAATGCAGTAAATAACAGACTTACAAACACTAAATCAGAGGTCTTCAACCTGCGGCTCCGGAGCAGCAAGGGGCTCTTTGGACCTTCCACAATGGTCCAGAGAACAAGAATAACTGAATAATTGTATTGAATTTCCACAACATAATGACACTAAAAGTACAAGTAATATATTTATTTTACCGATTTTTCTTGTCATTTGGTTGGAAACTTTGGAATTTTTTTTCTATTGAACAGTCATTTAGCAGACACATTTCTCCAAAGCGACTTACCTGTGAAGGTGGGCGGCCAGTAGCGTCAAGGGTCTTGTCTGAGGACCAAACTGGAAGGTGTTAATATTCATCCCCTGTGGGACTCAAACACGGGTTTTCAGCAGTTCACACAACTTTTCAGAACTATATATATATACATATATATACATATATATATGTATATATATATATATATATATACATATATATATCATACAAAATAGCATGTTCTTTACATAACAGAACATAAAGAGAAACAGTGGAAAGACAATCGTGTACAAAAATCATAATAAATTAAAATATTAACAGCAGAAGTCTGAATAGAGATGTTTTTAACCTGGAGATAAAAGTGTCTACATGTGGTGACAGTTTAATCTCCACAGGCAGTTTGTTCCACCTGTTTGCAGCATTACAGCGATCATGGATGGAAACTCCGGTCCTCGAAGGCCGCAGTCCTGCAGGTTTTACTTGTTTCCCAGTTCCAACAGTGCTGTTGAATCCATTTAATGTATCACCAGGTGTTTCTAACCTGGAACTGCTTCAGCCTGGAGGCTGATCCCTCCTCTGCTCTGCCTCCTTCCAGACCAGACAGGACTAAGTCATCCATTCCCCTCCTTCTCCTCTTCCTCCTCTTCCTTCTCAGGTCCACTTCCTGATGGCTCTGGCTGCTAACTGGGGTTATCTGAAGGATGCCAGCCGGATGCAGAAGTACGAGGACATCAAGTCAAAGGAGGAGCAGGAGCTGCACGACATCCACTCCACGCGCTCCAAAGAACGCCTCAATGCCTACACATAAACACACAGCCACCAGAAACGACACACACTTGCCTGTCAGACACACACACTCACACACAGCGTACACAACACACACACGATGCATTCAAATGTACAAATACAGACACGAGTAGGCAAATCTTAGACGATGGATAAATGATGAAGCACAGATGGCCTTGTCATCCTCGTGTCTGCAGCAGATCGTTGGCTCTGGTCTCCTCACGTTTTATTGACTTCTGCAGCTCCTGAAGGAGCTCTCGAAGCTTCAGTGATGCAAATATCTAAATGTACAACCTTCAAAACCTAAAAATGAGCAGAAAAATGAGCAAACCTTATTTTCTTACAGAAGTCTTTGCAAAAACCAGCAAGAAAAACCAAAAACAGTCGACCAGATCAACCCAAAGAACTGCTTCTGCTGCAGGCTGAACCAACGATCCACAGCAGACACGCCTACCTGTCCAGGTGTCTGTGACCTCATCATTTACCACCCCGCCCTCCCCAACTGCAGCACACACACCTCACTGGATTTCCACACACACACTGAGACATGTAGATGTGACTGAATGGTCGGTGTTGTTCGGTGGTGTCATGCTGTGTCGTGTCGTTTCACCACACTTTGATGACTGGTGTTGCAGAGAATTAAGGTCCCCCAGGAAATGTGTGCCTCCCAGGTACAAATGGGAAGCTTTGCCAACTTTTTCTCCCCTTCCTTCGCCTCCCCATCCTCTTCCTCTCCCAGTTTGATCAGCTGTTCCTCGTGGTCTCGTTCAAGGTTCATTTTTGCAAATAAAACAAACGTAAACCAGCGAAATGTTACGAAAATGAAACTTTAAGACAAAAAGCAGGATGGCGAGGAACCGATGAAGCAAACAGCTGATGAAGCAGGGCTCCCTCCTCATCCTCCTCCCCCTGATTGTATAAACTTGTGATTTGTCCTCGGAAACAGCACATCTTAGCAGCACAAAGTCTCCGTCATATTTTCATCAGTCTGTTTGTCCCACGTTTTTGGGGGTTTTTGACACATTTTTTTATTATTTATGTGTAATTTTAGCACCGAGGGTATTTAAACGGGCCGGGGTCGGGTTACGTCACATGTTCATGTTCCGAATCTGCGTTCAGTGGTTCTGCACACACATACAGACACACACACACACACACACGTACACACATACACACTAGTCACCCTGAAGGTTTCTGTCTGTTTTCATGTTTTTTACCAACAAGCCAGAATGTGACCAAACATTCTCCGTGAGTTGAGCTGGAAACGTCTCCGGTGGCAGATGATGAAGATGATGCACGAAGCTTCATCAGGGAGGAAGGGGTGGGAACAGCGGATCATAGCAGATGTGATGAGGAAGGCGTGGACGTCCAGCTAATAAGCTAAGAGTTCAGGACTCATTTGCTTTTCTTTGGTGTCTTATGTAACCATGTCCTCAGGTGCTTCTGAGCTGGATGCTGTAATCGAGTTATTTGGATCAGCTGTTCAGAAAACATGAGATCAGACTGGGATTTGGGATCGACGTTCCTAGATCCAGACGAGGAATTCTGGAGATGTTTTTCTGTTATCAGGGCTGTTGTCTGGCTTTCCGTTGGGTTTGTGAAGGTGAGGAGTCTCTATCTGCCAGTAGAGATGACTGAGAGGAATTTCTAGTGATGAAGATGGTGATTGAGTTTGATTTGATGAGACTACCAGCACACACACACACACACACACACACACTCCACCACCGCCATCACTCTGAGCCATAATTCTTTACTTTCCACCGATGACATCTCACTATTTTATTATCAACTTTTAATCTTTAAAACTTTTTAATGTGAAATCATTTAATTAGAAAAAAATTAAATGTGTTTTTTTCTTTTCATGTGGGCAGTATGAAGCACTGTACCTGCGTTAACTCTGTACAAAGATATACATATATGTGAAACAGTTGAGGTGAGCAGCCGGGAGGACGACTTCCTTTGGGTTACAGAGTCTGAGGAGGCCTGAGCGTCTGCTCCCTGCAGGCAGCTGCATTTACCGACACGTCCTGCAGCATCCGGCGGACGCTGCACGGCAGGACATGTGCTAGATGACCTGAAGATACAAACATAGATATGGAAAACCTCGGTTTTTTGCTATGGAATTGATGTAAATGACAGGATCTGATTAAAATAGCCTTTTCCCCACATATTAATGACCAAGAAGAAGGAAAGTCCTGCAGTTAAATGTTCATAATTGAGATGAGCCATGTTTAAAAGTCTCCAAACTGAGCGTTTCGGTTTGAATCTGCTGGTTTTGTGTTGTGTAAATGCAGCTGAATGAAAGAAAAGAAGAAAGTTGCAGGTGTGTGGACGCAGGGCGCCTCCAGACTCCGTTCTTGTCCAGGTGCGTCTCGGCTGCAAACAGTCAGTATTTTTAAGGGTCTAGTTTTACAGTAACAGTATTCTATCATTTCATTGCCTGACAATGGATGTCTTGTCAGTGTTTTTAACCTCAGATAAAAGAAAAAATAGTTTTTTGTGCACTTATTGACCATTGTGAGCTCTCTCTCTCTCTTATTCTTGGTGTGTAAGTGCATTGAGCTCCCCATTGCGGGACCTGTGTATAGTCTTGCAGCATTGGTTATAACCTGAAGAAATAATGATGAAAACGAATGAATTCATAATTATGAAGATAATCTTATTCTACATAAAAAAGACAGTGAATCTAGTTGTTGTTTGTGGCATGGTTATGCATTCAATGGTCATAATTTTAATGATTAAAATGAGAAAAAAAAATCATTCTTTTCCACTGGCGCTGTTCTGCTGTTTTCGTTTTAATTTCTCACTTTTCTGTGTGCAGTATTGCAGTTCCTGTTGCTAATGGTGTTGCTAAGCTAGCTTGCTTGCTCAGTTGTTTACCACCAGAGCAATATATTGTAGCAGTTTGACAAAATCGAGACGTAAACAAGAAATCCATTCCCTTAAATTTCCAGCATACAAGTGCATGACTCTGATTGCAAGTCTTAAGTGATATGATTATGGTGTTCTGTATTGTTTATCCTAATAAAGCGGATTTGCAGATGTGGTGTAATGTATTGCTCTGGCCACCCATCATCTCGCTCTCACCTCTGCTCACATCCTCCTCCTCTTCCTCCGCCTCTGGACGTTTAGGCTACATTCACACCTGATCCTCATGTGAGAACCTGAAAGGGACTCCTGCTCCATTTCAGGCCTTACTTAGCAGAGAGACAACACAGGGTAAAGCTTTGCCACGAGCAGTTTGCAGCACGGTTTCCAGCATGGAGGAATTAAAGCTACTTAAACCTCAGATTTCAGAAGCCCAGATCTATGTGAACACAGATCCGATTGAGATCTACAGGTGGAGCCGGATGGCTAAAAAGGTTTGGCCCAAATGTGGCCTTGACTTTCTGCGTTGACTAAATATGAGAGTAACAAGCCAAATGACCACCACACGTGGCCCACAAGGAAATCACCATAAGAAAGACTTATGGGACCACTTCCGACCCAAAAAATACTTTCCGTAATCCATGTCCAGGCTATCTGACATCTGGACAACATGTAGCCCACTGGAGGCTTGCTATAATCCAAGACAGGCTGGCAGCTTCTGGCTCACACAACACTTGCCAGTGCCGCAACTGAGCCGTAGGTGCCAAAAGTGGCCCGGATTTGGCCCAAACGTGTCTGCTATCTGGGGTGTAGATGTAGCCTAAACGGAGCTGAAGTCGGGGATTTCCAGCCTGGTTTCACAGAAAAAAAGAATTAATTTCAGAAGAGAAAACTTTGCTGATAAGAAACAGAAAAATCTGAAATTTTAGTCCTGGTCCAACATGTTTCCTGTTCAGCTGAAGCAGCTTCTCCAGGAAAAGGAAATTTTCATTTGTTCTATTCAATGTCTGAAACTTTCCACGACATCCGCAGAGGTTTTCCGTGATGTTTGCATCCCTGTCCAACCTCCCAACTCACACCTCACCGTCCGTTAAATGTGACGCCGCGGCCGGTTTGGAGTCATTGCTGAAAACCAGGAGGAGCCTGTTTCAGGTTTTGCTGTGTGAGGCTGTGAGCAGCTCGCTCTCCATTCGTTTCAGTCATCCACTGTCCTTGTGTGCATCACCCGTTCTGATCCATCGTCCTCTCTGTCTTACCCTCTGACCACGGCTGAACATGGACTCACGCTACCATTCCAGGATCCTGATGGGGATCCACAAACTGGCCATGTCAGCGTGAAAAAGCATGAATTATGAGAAAATCTGACTTCCCAGTTCCTGTTGTTGCAGCTGAGCGCTGAACGGCGGCCGGTTGATCAGGTCCTCTGTGCCTCAGTAACTTCAGTCCATCATGAACTGAACCACAGATCCAAAAGCTGATAATCACCTGTTTCAGATTCATGCACCGTGCAGGTTGGACATTTTGGACGTCGGAAGTTCTTTTTCTTTATTTTTGTTGTTTATTTTTTTCTGTTCTCCATAGTGTTGTAGTCTTTTTGTACTTCACTCTGGTTGCTTAGTAGCAGGCTTTATCTGATTCACTCCTCCATTTTTGTACATATCTGTGCCAACAGCTTGGGCAGACAGTGGTTTTTTTTATTTGTAAAGACATAAACTTGCTTGCATATATAAATAAAATGAAATAAGACACTTGTGTACTTGTTATAAAGTGAAAATTTGGAGTTTGTCTCTTTTTTTCCAGGATTTTACACAGTTCACACAGCAAAATATAACATGAAACACATGAAAGAAGTTTAATGCTGTAATGAATTTACAGCATTATTAATTTATACAGAAAAGATAACACTTCATCAGGACCACCTTCTAGTACCGGGTCCTCCTCTTCATCAGGACCACCTTCTAGCACCGGGTCGTCCTCTTCATCAGGACCACCTTCTAGTACCGGGTCGTCCTCTTCATCAGGACCACCTTCTAGCACCGGGTCGTCCTCTTCATCAGGACCACCTTCTAGTACCGGGTCCTCCTCTTCATCGGGACCACCTTCTAGCACCGGGTCGTCCTCTTCATCGGGACCGCCTTCTAGCACCGGGTCCTCCTCTTCATCGGGACCACCTTCTAGTACCGGGTCGTCCTCTTCATCGGGACCACCTTCTAGCACCGGGTCGTCCTCTTCATCGGGACCACCTTCTAGCACCGGGTCGTCCTCTTCATCGGGACCGCCTTCTAGTACCGGGTCGTCCTCTTCATCGGGACCGCCTTCTAGTACCGGGTCGTCCTCTTCATCAGGACCGCCTTCTAGTACCGGGTCGTCCTCTTCATCAGGTCCAGCTTCTAGTACCGGGTCGTCCTCTTCATCAGGACCGCCTTTTAGTACCGGGTCGTCCTCTCCATCAGGTCCACCTTCTAGTACCGGGTCCTCCTCTTCATCGGGACCACCTTCTAGTACCGGGTCGTCCTCTTCATCAGGACCGCCTTCTAGTACCGGGTCCTCCTCTTCATCAGGTCCACCTTCTAGTACCGGGTCGTCCTCTTCATCAGGTCCAGCTTCTAGTACCGGGTCGTCCTCTTCATCAGGACCGCCTTTTAGTACCGGGTCGTCCTCTCCATCAGGACCACCTTCTAGTACCGGGTCGTCCTCTTCATCGGGACCGCCTTCTAGTACCGGGTCGTCCTCTTCATCAGGACCACCTTCTAGTACCGGGTCGTCCTCTCCATCAGGACCGCCTTCTAGTACCAGGTCGTCCTCTTCATCGGGACCGCCTTCTAGTACCGGGTCGTCCTCTTCATCAGGACCACCTTCTAGTACCGGGTCGTCCTCTTCATCAGGACCGCCTTCTAGTACCGGTTCGTCCTCTTCATTGGGACCACCTTCTAGTACCGGTTCGTCCTCTTCATCAGGTCCAGCTTCTAGTACCAGGTCGTCCTCTTCATTGGGACCGCCTTCTAGTACCGGTTCGTCCTCTCCATCAGGTCCAGCTTCTAGTACCAGGTCGTCCTCTTCATCGGGACCGCCTTCTAGTACCGGGTCGTCCTCTTCATCAGGACCACCTTCTAGTACCGGTTCGTCCTCTTCATCAGGACCGCCTTCTAGTACCGGTTCGTCCTCTTCATCAGGTCCAGCTTCTAGTACGAGGTCGTCCTCTTCATCAGGACCGCCTTCTAGTACCGGGTCGTCCTCTTCATCAGGTCCAGCTTCTAGTACCGGGTCGTCCTCTTCATCAGGACCGCCTTCTAGTACCGGGTCGTCCTCTTCATCAGGACCGCCTTCTAGTACCGGGTCGTCCTCTCCATCAGGTCCACCTTCTAGTACCGGGTCGTCCTCTTCACCAGGTCCACCTTCTAGTACCAGGTCGTCCTCTTCATCAGGACCACCTTCTAGTACCGGGTCGTCTTCTTCATCGGGTCCACCTTCTAGTACCGGGTCGTCCTCTTCATCAGGACACCTTCTAGTACCAGGTCGTCCTCTTCATCAGGACCGCCTTCTAGTACCGGGTCGTCCTCTTTATCGGGTCCACCTTCTAGTACCAGGTCGTCCTCTTCATCGGGTCCACCTTTTAGTACCGGGTCGTCCTCTTCATCGGGTCCACCTTCTAGTACCGGGTCGTCCTCTTCATCGGGTCCACCTTCTAGTACCGGGTCGTCCTCTTCATCAGGTCCGCCTTCTAGTACCAGGTCGTCCTCTTCATCAGGTCCACCTTCTAGTACCGAGTCGTCCTCTTCATCGGGACCACCTTCTAGTACCGGGTCGTCCTCTCCATCAGGACCACCTTCTAGTACCGGGTCGGACCTTTTTAATCCTGGTGTGATAGATGAAGCAGGTGGTGGAAACCTTCCTCAGAGGTTTTCTCCATATTAACATGACAGCATCACACAGTTGCTGCAGGTTTGTCGGCTGCATCCATGATGAGAATCTCCCGTTCCACCACATCCCAAAGCTGCTCTACTGGACTGAGATCTGGTGGCTGTGGAGGCCGTTGGAGTCCAGTGAACTCATCGTCATGTTCTAGAAAGCAGGTGGAGATGATCTGAGCTTTGTGACATGGTGCATTATCCTGCTGGAAGTAGCATCAGAAGATGCTCCACTGTGGTCATAAAGGGATGGACATGGTCAGCAACAATACTCAGGTAGGCTGTGCTGGTTAAACCAGGCCACGTTGGTACTAAGGGACCCAAAGTGGGCCAAGAAAATCTCCCCCCACCATTACACCAGCAGCAGCCTGAAGCGTTGATCCAAGGCAGGATGGATCCATGTTTTCATGATGTTTCCAGCAGATTCTGAGCCAGAAAAAAAATACCTAATCGTACCTTTATGGGTACAAAGCTTGTCACTAGGGTGGAACCCTCAAACTGTTGCTGGTAAACCTAAACAGAGGGTACGTGTTTAAAATCATGTTTAGGTTTGACTGGAGAAACTGTGGGAACAGTGGGAGCGCCAACTCAGGTTATAGAAACACTGGAGTAAATAAAAGTTTTTTAAGATTGCTAATATTTTCCATAAAATCAGGTTGTCGAGATAATTCAGAGTATGATCTTTGGAAAAAGCGGTAAAATGGCATATTTTGCTATTTTAAGAGGAATAACAGGGAAAATTATATTTAGAAAGTTAGCACTAAAATGTGTAACAGGATTGCAATGAAAACATCATAAGAGGCGTAAACACCTTTCATTAAAATAATTTATTGAGAAACATTCAATTAAAAGCCAGAGTAAAAAGTAAACTTCATTAGAGCTGACAACTGTATCCTGATCATAACACCAACACAGCGACGTCAGCCTGAAGATTTATTTTCAATCTGTTTGGCTCCATCTAGTGGACCAAAACGGAGTTTATATTTTTTTAAAAAGACAAAGAAAAAGAAAGGTTTGATGTAAAAAATCATCCTTATCCACCTAAAGCAGCGGTGTCCAGCTCTTGTCCTGATATTTCCTGATCCAACATACCTGATTTAAATTAAATGACTCTCCTCTGCAGCTTGTTCTGCCCAAACATGTTGACCCATTAATCTGGTTGTGATGCAGTGGGAAACATCCAAAACCTGCAGGACAGCGGCCCTCCGGCAATTTTAAATAATTTATTACAAAAGCAAAAGAAAAAATTGACAAATCTGTGGAAATTAATACAAAATGAGGAGTAGATATTTAAGTTTTTTGTTTCTTTAATACACATATGCACATAGCATTGGGCCCAGAAATATTGGAACAATGTCACAGTTTTCATGATTTGGACCCTGCAGGCCATCCACACTGGGTTAGAATAAAACAACTGAGATGTAAATGAAATGCAGACTTTTAGGTTTAATTAAAAAATATTGTATAAAGCCTTTAGGAATTGTAGCCATTTCTATGCAAAATTTCCTCGTTTCAGGGGCTCAAAAGTAATTATACAATGTAAATAAAATGTTCCTTTTTAATACTTTCTTGAGCATCCATTACAGACAACGACTGCCTGAAGTCCGGAAACCCACGAACGTCACCAACGCCGGCTTTCCCCCTGAAGTCCGTAACCCACGAACGTCACCAACGCCGGCTTTCCCCCTGAAGTCCGGAAACCCACGAACGTCACCAACGCCGGCTTTCCCCCTGAAGTCCGGAAACCCACGAACGTCACCAACGCCGGCTTTCCCCCTGAAGTCCGTAACCCACGAACGTCACCAACGTCGGCTTTCCCCCTGAAGTCCGGAAACCCACGAACGTCACCAACGCCGGCTTTCCCCCTGAAGTCCGGAAACCCACGAACGTCACCAACGCCGGCTTTCCCCCTGAAGTCCATAACCCACGAACGTCACCAACGCCGGTTTTCCCCCTGAAGTCCGGAAACCGACGAACGTCACCAACGCCGGCTTTCCCCCTGAAGTCCGTAACCCACGAACGTCACCAACGCCGGTTTTCCCCCTGAAGTCCGGAAACCCACGAACGTCACCAACGCCGGCTTTCCCCCTGAAGTCCGTAACCCACGAACGTCACCAACGCCGGCTTTCCCCCTGAAGTCCGTAACCCACGAACGTCACCAACGCCGGTTTTCCCCCTGAAGTCCGGAAACCGACGAACGTCACCAACGCCGGCTTTCCCCCTGAAGTCCGTAACCCACGAACGTCACCAACGCCGGTTTTCCCCCTGAAGTCCGGAAACCCACGAACGTCACCAACGCCGGCTTTCCCCCTGAAGTCCGTAACCCACGAACGTCACCAACGCCGGTTTTCCCCCTGAAGTCCGGAAACCCACGAACGTCACCAACGCCGGCTTTCCCCCTGAAGTCCGTAACCCACGAACGTCACCAACGCCGGCTTTCCCCCTGAAGTCCGTAACCCACGAACGTCACCAACGCCGGCTTTCCCCCTGAAGTCCGTAACCCACGAACGTCACCAACGCCGGCTTTCCCCCTGAAGTCCGTAACCCACGAACGTCACCAACGCCGGTTTTCCCCCTGAAGTCCGGAACCCACGAACGTCACCAACGCCGGCTTTCCCCCTGAAGTCCGGAACCCACGAACGTCACCAACGCCGGTTTTCCCCCTGAAGTCCGGAAACCCACGAACGTCACCAATGCCGGCTTTCCCCCTGAAGTCCGTAACCCACGAACGTCACCAACGCCGGCTTTCCCCCTGAAGTCCGTAACCCACGAACGTCACCAACGGCGGCTTTCCCCCTGAAGTCCGTAACCCACGAATGTCACCAACGCCGGCTTTCCCCCTGAAGTCCGGAAACCCACGAACGTCACCAACGCCGGCTTTCCCCCTGAAGTCCGGAAACCCACGAACGTCACCAACGCCGGCTTTCCCCCTGAAGTCCGGAACCCACGAATGTCACCAACGCCGGCTTTCCCCCTGAAGTCCGGAACCCACGAACGTCACCAACGCCGGCTTTCCCCCTGAAGTCCGTAACCCACGAACGTCACCAACGCCGGCTTTCCCCCTGAAGTCCGTAACCCACGAACGTCACCAACGCTGGTTTTAACTACATTATCTGATTGTTTATATGTTTATTTTAAAAAAAATCTTTTTCTGAAAGGAAAAGACAGATTCAAAATACACAGGATTAATTTATTTAGTACATCTGGTTTAAGCAAAAGGAGTAAAAATATGAATGCAATCATAAGGGAGAATATTGACTCATACCAAGAACAATAAAAAAAACTGTTGAAGTTTAAAATGTTAACAGTATTCAGTGTTTGTCTCAAGAGGCTCTGATCAGCTGATTAAATGATTCCCAGGTTTTCATAGATGACATCATCCGGACCAGCGGTGGCTGAGGAGGCAGATGTGCTGACGGATGTTGAAGGAAGAGATGATGAGGGTGGTTTTTTGCACACCTGAGCATACAGGTGGGCAAACGGGTCGGGTTTGCTTTCACCTTTTACAGACTCTGATTCTGCCTTGCTCACTGGCTCACTGTAAATGGGTTCAGCCCCCCCAGAAAACTTTGTTGGGCCCGGGAGGACAGTTAGTTTGTCCTGCACTAGACTGACTTTGTCAAAAACTTCAGAGTAAACCGAATCCAGATGTGGGTCTGTGGAGGCGGAAAGAGGACAGGTGGATTCTCTGGAGCCTGGAGGTTTGAGAGGAAGAATGCTGGCGGGATCCACGTACAGCGCTGTGGTTGGCTGGGATGCCGCTGCAGACAGGACGCACTTCGCTGGCTCAGCATATATACCATCTGATCGGCCATCGTGGTCATCTCTAGAGATTCTGTTATGTGTTGGGACCAGTGGGAGGGGCATGAGTGTGATTGGAGCAGGTGAACCTTCTGACTGACCAACCACACCTTCGAGAGCAGGTGCACAGTCCTCAAACACAGGAGACCTCCTGTCCTGTGTCCTCAGTTTGCTGTCCAGCATGGCTGCCATGCTGGTCATGTCCGGGATTTTGGGAAGAGGGGAATGAGCACGGATGTTAGTCAGCTGGACTTTCTCACACTCCTGAATTTGGTTGCCTGAAGTGGAAGGTGAAGTTTTCAGTTTGATGGCATTCTGAATCAGAGAGAAGATTTTTTCAGCCTGCTGGGTCTCAAAGGAGAAGGTTCCAGGTCCAGAATTGCACCGCCGGCCTGCTTCGATGGTTAAAGCCAGCTGCTGACATGAAAACACCTCTGTTAGAAGGTTTGGGGAGTAAAACTGTAAGGAATGAAGTTTTTTAGTTTTTTAGAGTGAACCTTATCCTTCCCGTATCGCCTCAGCAGTTCATACGGCCACTCCATCACAGTGTTCTTCTTCTGCGTTTCTTTTAGCAGCAGTGTCTTGTGTCCCACCTCCAGCCAGAATGACCCCTGCAGGCCACATCGGGTCGCTGCATCTGTCCTCTGAATCACCACCCAGAACTGTGAAACTGCAGAGGACAAGAATCTTTTTATTATCAATTTAACCACTTCAGTTTTTACCGGTGCCAATGCTGAAAGGACTGAAGTACAAAAAATTCATCAAAACATGTGGCAAAGTGTGCTGTGACTTTTAGTAACAATTCATGACGAAAACTGTCAAAGGCTCCATAACTCAGGAAAACTTTCATGTAAAAACCTCATTCAACGTTTAAATGAGTCGTGAAAGACGAATCTTTTAATGTCTGAAATTTTATTTTAACACCTTTTACTCTTTTGACACAGTTGTACTTTAAGTTTTCAGAAATCGCCTTCAGAGAGTACGCTTTAAGAAATGACATCACTCTGAATTTTATCCCTGAAAATCATTTAGAAAATTTCTCAAACGTCTTTCACGCCTGCGGTTTCTCCTTGTTATGCACAAATTTTACACAACATTGCAGACATTTTTCTCTTTGTTCACCCAGTGTGACCATCATTGTGAGGCCTTAAATCACCTCAGAACACAGAGCGCACCCACTGCTCGGGTTTTTCCTGGTGGGTCTTTTTAACCTGCAATACAAACTACATAGCAGACAGTAGAGTCATGAAGATTGTGTTCAGTAGACCTTTCTGACACTCACATAGTTTTGATACGACTTAAAATATTTAATAGTAACTGTTTTAGGGCGGGGGTCCCCAAAGTAGGGCCCACGGGCCATATTTAGTCCGCCAGCTCGTTACATCTGGCCTGCCAATTAGAAATCAAAACGATTTCGAGTATATCACACTTGAAAGATTGACTCACATCTCAATGACATCCTCACCTTGTCAGTGAGCCAGGTGTAAGCTAACGTGTCCAAAGATCAGACTTATGTGTCAGCGCCTGGTTAAACATGCATTGTTTGTTGTTGATGACATTTTGCACCATATTTACTTACAAATTATTGTCTGTTGTTCTTCTAACTATACCTTTATTATTATTTTGCAATATTGATGTTTGTAGTGTCTTCTTTGCAGTGATGGAAATGCATGCTTTTGCATTCATTAACAATAATTAAAAGAACTATGATTTACATTTTTTTGTGTTTGACCTTTAACATCGCTGCGTTTGGCCAAGGTTCACTTGGAGGGAAAAAGTTTGGACACGCCTGCTTTAGAGAGTGCGCCAAGCTAAAGATCAACTGAAACCTGAGATGCTCTAAATCAGAGGTCACTAACAAGCGGACCGCGGTCCGGATCCAGACCCAGAACCTGTCCCGTATGGACCCGGCGGTGGTGGTAAACTGCCAGCTAGACCAAACAAGGCAGGGATCCACGACTGTGTCATGAGGTCTGGGATGGATGACTTACCGTCATCTGCTGATGCATAAATCTGGTTCTCTTCCACGTGAAGCTGGTTGGACTCTGAGCTGGCCCCTCTCTGGCAGAAACGGAGAAAAACAAACAAAACAAAATTCAACAAGAAGACAAAACATTTCAGATTCCATCAGCATAGGTTAAAATTTGCCCCCATGTTCACCAATCAACCAGCCTTCTAACAACCTGACAGTCATGTTTATTCAGACCAAAATCAGCTGATTCAGGGATCAGGAATTCATAAATCAGGTCTTTTAGACTAGGACACACTCACACCGCCTGCATGTAGACTTTAATGTTGCCTTTACTAGTACATTAAACATGTGCAAACTTGAGCACAGCAGACTTCACCTTGTTTTTTACTGTGTTGTGTCACGACATGTTTGAATACTTTCTTCTTCTATCTGATTGGTGCTGCATGCAGTCCTGCAGGTATTTACTGTGTGTGTTGTAAATGAAACACAGTTCAGGTTAGTTAACACAGGCTTAGGTTAGTTTTCGTCTTTCTTTCAGTGTTTTTGTAAAAAAATCTCTTTTGGTTTTAGTCACGTTTAATTGACCTGCTGCTCTCCTGGCCAGTATTTATACCTCTTTGTTTCTTCTCTGTGAGTATGTTGCCTTTGGTTTGTCTGTTCTGATGCAAAAAAGAAAAACACGATAACTGAGCACAAACTTAAACGTGGCTGCCTACTAGTAGCAGGAAGTTCACCTGAAGCCAGGGACGGATCTGATCCATGATCAGCCTGCACCAGTAGGAAGCAGGAACTAATGAGAATGTGTCTGCTCATCTTTCCACTGCTACCTTTTTTTACTGAAGCAGAAATCATCTACTACGTTTGCTACTAGCATGCTAAAGCTAACTGCATTAGTTGATGCCAGCAGCTGCTGACATCTGCTGCTGAGCTGCTTTTTACTGCAAACTGAAGAAAACTCGATGATGATCGATCATAATCCGAATTACGGCATATTTAAAGTTATAAAGAAGTCCTATCTGAATGGTGAAGCATTATTCAGAGCTGTTGGCGGTTCAATGACGGGAAGATAGACTGCTCCATATGTAAGATCAGCTTCATATTGATTCTTTAGACATGACCAGCCTGCCTCCGTACCTTCCAGACAATCACAGATCTTAAACGAGACACGTCATCATCACTGTGATGAACTGGTTTGTGATTTCTGAGCTTCTGACATGCTCAGCGACACTCAGTGCTCCTGATTTATTATGATGATTGTAAATCTTGTAAATCCAAAAGTATCTTTGCTACTTTTTAAGATTTTACTTTCTCATTATCCGGTGAAACTGCTGCTGATGTTGATCTATAGCTAGACCCTCCCGCATCTTTAGGGACATTTTTGTCCACTTGGGCACATTTGTGTCTCTTAGGCCATTATTTTGGCTGAATTACTCTTTATAAAAAGTCTCCCTTTAGAAGTTTTAGAATGAAACTTTTCATTTTTCTACCTGTATATTATCCTCAGGTCTGTGATGGGGCTGATTTTAACAGTGAACAGTAAAAATACATAATATTATTTATCCTGAAAATTAAACGGTAACACTTTACAATACTGGACGCAAAATTTGCTTCGTTACTAGAGAACACCTTGGGGGTGAATCAGGAAGTAATGGGTAGTTAACCAGTACTTACTGGTACCCACAAAAACCAGACTTAATAAGGAACAAAAGAGAAATTCTTCATGTGAGTACTGGATTACTCTGACTTGTTGAGTGAACAGCTCATTTAGTCAAAAACCTGTTTCCTGGTGGTTTTGGAAGTCTTTGTAAGGATGAAAAGCAGTTTTATTTATTTATTCTTGTACTGCTGTGTCATCTTACCTTTACATGTTCATCACTTACTAAGTAATAAGTCATTACTTAATCATTGACTGGTCATTATCTATTATACTGTTTACCTTCATAAAAAAGTCAAACATCATACCAAGTACTTACTGAGGAACGCATCATTAACTAATCAGTACCTGACCAGTAACTACTACTTTTGTGTACTTTCATGATCATTTGCTACTGGGCACTTAAGAATTCCAACATTTTTACAAGCCCATTTCTTAAGATATTTTCTTTTTCCACCTAGTATGGTCAATTATTTAAAAAGTTAGCTTTTTTCCCCTCAATTAAAAATACTTTTTGGTAAATATACTTTACATGTATAGCACTTTTCCAGTCATGTTGACCACTCAAATAAATATTTTCTTCCATAATCTTTCAGTGGTTGCCATTACACCCATGACCACTATCAAAGTTCTCACCTGTAATTAGTCAGGACTCTACCAGCTGTTTTATTAATGTATTTCAATAGAAATATCCCTGAACAGTAAATCAAACACATCACTTTTGAAAAATTGACTTTTCAGTTTTAACATTCAGAATGATCATGATCAAAACGTCCCAAAAAATAGTCATTTACAAATTTAACAAGTATATAAATGTGATGTGATGTTACTACTTGTCCACAGTGTGTGATGTAGGATTTCGATGGACACAGTGTGCTGCATGTGACGCTCATAGATCAGACTGACACGCAGTGATAAGGGAGATATTTCAGCTTCACAAACAGCAATGATGCACAATATAGTTTTTCCTAGTTTTTTTAAATACAGCCGGCAGTTTTGCTGGTTTTTCCTGTTTGAGCCCCATGGTTAATATTTTTTTATATATTTATTGTTTTTTTTTTTATTTAGTTTCTTCCAGTTCCTGTGTAAAATGTTCTTTAGTGACTACTGATGACGTATGTGACTGTTGAAGGGGTGTCCCAATTCGTAGGGGTTGACTTTTCAGCCCTACACCTTCTAGCTCCGTTTTAAGGGGTAAGGGGTGAAACGGGATTGGGCCTAAATGTTCGTGTATTCATAGCTTTAATTTGAAGTAGGCATTTTATTTTGAAGACGGCTTATGCACTTCCTCTTCCTTTTCTTCACGTTCTACCTTCGACATGTTTCCAGCGGTACAGCGGTCACTGACGATGTAAGTTGTGTTTATTCTGAGACAAGATTAATTTTTAAATGTAACTTACTCTTTCTGCTAGTGTTGTTCCGCTCCTGTGTATGTTTGCACTCTTTAAAATGCCCATTTCTGCCCGTTAGCATGATCGCGATTTAGCATCGTTTAGCTAACCGTATGACTTAACTTCAGATTACTTTAAGCTAACATGTGCATGCTATATGTTTAAGTGTTATAGCAGCAGTATTTTATTTACCATGAAGTGTTTCTTTAGGACACTGTATTTAATTTACAAGACTTACACACACACTTTACTGATAGCTTAAGTGCCTTCAGACCGAAGCCCTGCAGTGGTCAATTAGGCAAAAAATCAGCATCAGAGGTCAGATTCCTCAACACTATTGTAACCAGATAATGTTATTTCGGATGTCATGTTTTAATGTCGGTGCAAATCAGTGTAATTTGACAACTTTTTCTTCATTTAAAAGAAAAATGTGACCACACTTTGGTTTTGTGATCTAAAAGTGGAATGATAATATCTTGTAAAGATGTTTATAAGTGATTTTTTTATACATTGTTTTTTTTTAACTTGATATTTACACAGCCAATTAAATCATCTAATAGTATATCCAATTATGTGATATTTCTGTGTGTTTTTACAAGTAAATACAAAGAACTTTGTGAATTTGTGGACAATATTAAACTTTCTTTTACTACCATGTTTTCTTATTTTGAACAGTATGGTCGGGGAAGATTAGGGCGAATCTGGAGGAGGCGAACATGGGTCTTTGGAATGCTAGGCATACCAGGCATGAGAAGGCGGCCCATTCTGAGGCTAGTCAGAAAACAGTCCTGGTGGCACTTGATCCCAGTCATAAGGTGTTATGATTGCCAAGGGACCACTATCATCTCAGATCAATGGAGGGTTTATATGACGGCACTGGCTAATAGTGGATATGTTCACTATTCAGTAAACCACAGCCGGTCATTTGTAAACGCAGAAACAGGTGCCCATACAAAGAACATTGACTGTGAGTGGTCTACCTACAAATCCCAGGTCTGGAGACTGCCTGACAATCGAACAGAGAACACCTTGAAGAAACAGCTTGCCTCAATAGAGTGGACACATTGGGTGGCCAAATCTCACAAGAATGGTGCACTTGGACATATGCTTCACGAGATATGCAAACAGTACAAAGTTTAAAATATATGGAAACGATAGTTTCCATTTATTGGGGGAAATGCTTGCATGTGTGTGTGTGTGTGTCTAACTTTAAGGTACATTTTGTGTAATAAATACTGTCTCTTCTGCAGTTGTTATCAATTTTGAATGGTTTGCACATGTTAGATAGCTATATGCATAAAGCCTTATGATAAAAATGGTATCTAACAGGTATAAGAAAGAGATCAAACTGTTATTTTCAGTATAGAAAAAATGCCACAAAACTAGTAGGTACTGTTCAAGTAATGATTAGTTAATGCTTCGTTCCTCAGTAAGTACTTGGTATGATGTTTGACTTTACAATAATGTCCACAAAATTAGTAGTTACTGTTCAGGTACTGATTAGTTAATGATGCGTTCCTCAGTAAGTACTTGGTATTCTGTTTGACTTTTTTATGAAGGTAAACAGTATAATAGATAATGACCAGTCAATGATTAAGTAATGACTTATTACTTAGTAAGTGATGAACAAGTAAAGGTAAGCTGACACAGCAGTACAAGAATAAATAAATAAAACTGCTTCCAAAACCACCAGGAAACAGGTTTTTGACTAAATGAGCTGTTCACTCAACAAGTCAGAGTAATCCAGTACTCACATGAAGAATTTCTCATTTGTTCCTTATTAAGTCTGGTTTTTGTGGTCACCAGTAAGTACTGGTTAACTACCCATTACTTCCTGATTCACCCCCAAGGTGTTCCCTAGTAACGAAGCAAATAATTAACCAGTAGTTCCCTAATAAGCCTGGTTTTTGTGGTCACCAGTAAGTACTGGTTAACTACTTATTACTTACTGATTCGCCTGTAAGGTGTTCTCTAGTAACGAAGCAAATTTTGCGTCCAGTATTGTAAAGTGTTACCAATTAAACATCTCAGAATGCATAATTACTGTATTTTATAAAAGCCTTTGGGTTTAATGTGACCTAAGGAGACATTTTTGCTGAAGCATTGAGAAACAAATTATTACTCAGCAGATTTGATCTTTTTCTTGAGTCTGGGAGGACAGGGAGTTCGCTGTCATGTGACCATTTCTCACCTGAAAGGTGCTGTGACACAGTTTGCCCACCCAGTCCACACACTCGTCTTTAAAAGCAGCAAACACCAAGGTTCTGTCCTGGGTCTCCACACAGAACGCTGACATGTTCTCCTGCAAACGCAGAGCAGCTTGTTCAGACTTCTAAACGGCGGACACACAGAAACGCCCCCGTGCAGAGACACTGACCATGGGACAGGCCTCAGCGTTGGGAGGGAGCCTGAGGACGCTGATCAGCTCCGACAGTCGGACCACCTTCGCTTTCCTGTCCCCGTAAGGCTGCTGGTGTCTCCAGACCCCGGTGCCATGGTCCCCTCCTGGACTGCGTGCTGGAAAACACGATCACACAAACTGGACTGTCTCAAAGTTTTCATTCCAACAGTTATTTATGATGGAATCAGGAAGAATAAAACCAAAATAAAATACAATTACATATTCAATGATTAAACAAAGATAAATAATAATTAAACAATATGAAAATAAATACATAAATACGAAGGAATAAAAGCAAATAAATGAATTTGATGAAAAGAAATAAAGGACAGAAGTGGAGGCGTGAAGGGGTTAAATTATTATAAACTGGACTAATCTGGATCTGGAACTTTTAACTGGATTATAGCAGGACTATAACGAACTGGACTGTGTGTAAAGGTGGTTTTATTGTGAACTGATGCTGTTTAAATAAAACTGAATTACTGATCTTATGTGAGTAAAAATGTAGGTAAAAATCAAACAGCAGAGGTCGAAATTTCCACGTTTGTCTCCAGCTGAGGATTTAAAACCAGCTGATTCTGGTTCATCAGTTTTTATTTCCTCCTGATTTTTAGCTCTTTCTCCTCAGAATGTGTTTGTTGGTTCTTCCTCATCAACATGAGGAAAATTACATGTGCTATATGTTTCACAAAGAAAAAGATATTAGGCGGAAAGTTTTTCATGCTTAGTTTTGTACTTGATTTAAATGAATCTGTAATCTTTCATCTATAATCTTAATTCAGCCATTTGAGTGTAATTAAATGAATAATGGACTTTTTTAGTTTTGGGGTTCATTGGTTCATCTAATGGCTGTTTTCTAGTAAAAAGATGTTTTTTTTTTATAAGTTTTTCCCCAAGCTCATCACAATCCATCATAAAGGCTCCGACAGTGAATATGAACTATGATTTCTGACATAAAAAGTCTTAGTTTTATTCAGCGATGCAGCAGCCAGACTTTTTATTTTTGACAGTTTTTTATGTTCCTGGTTTCAGGAACTCTTTCCATCTAAAAGTCATTTGTTTTGTTCTTGTATTGGTTTTTTTGAGTGATAGCGGGTTTTCTGGTGAAGGGGTAACTTGTTGGCATCAGACCAGTTTTGAACCTGAATCTGAAGGTCCAGTTCAAAAACTGGTCCGAAGTTCTCGCGTTTCGGTGTTTATGGTGGAATTTCTCTCTTCTTCGCTGTTTTCTTGTTAACTCTTCAGTGTGTTCTCAGTCAACTTTCCTCTGGATGCAGCTGCTGAACCTGCCTTCAGCTGGCTTGGTCACAACTTTACTGGTTTGGATTTGGGGATTTTAGGCTCCTTTAAAGTTCTGTCCTGACGTGTGTCCTGTGTGCTCCTCTTCATGCAGGCATCATGGCGTCTGGATGAGAGGAAGAGAAGCTCCAGAGATCTGGTTTAACTGACTGCATGTCATGTTTACTGGGAAAAAGCCACAGCTGCAGTCTGAGTCGCTTCTTTCTGGCTTTGAATAATTTCTTCAGCTTTCACAGTAAATATTCCTGGGAGACGTGATGGGATGAAAAAAGCACTGAGGAGATAATGAGGACTCCTTCCTGGTCCAGCCTGGCAGCCACTCAGACACTTTCAGGTCAGCTCACTCAGTTGGAAATGTTTTAATCATCGGCACTCTCATTTCCACGTCCACGCCCTGTCAGAGCCTCACCAGCCTGCACGTGGTCGGCTAACAGCTACAACACTGCAGGACTCAGCTCAGGCAAAAAGCTTCCTCTTCCTCCGACGCTTACCAGCACGCCTTCATGTCTGGTTCATGTCTTGTCTTTAATTAGTCATGCTACTCTCTGCTATCGTCACCGTTTGTTTCCTGGTTATCTGCTCTGCACATGAAAAATGTTCTCAGCTCCGAGCTGCACGTGAGCTCAGAAATTCAGCTTGAGACAATGTGCATCGTGCAGATGGATCCACGGAGCTTACGTAACACCATCACTGCTCTGGTTTCTACTGAAGCTGTCAGATCTGCTGCTCATGTCCTGCTGCTGCTGCACGAACCCGTCCACCACCAGCAGCCACCCCACTTCCACCGTGGGTTGTTGCTCCGGGATTCTCCATGATTCGCCAGTAATGTTGTGCTTCACTCCTTTTCCTCAGGCTGCCTCAGGGTCATGGAAAATGTGTCAGATGAAGAAGTTTCATCCAGGTTATCCAGGGTTCCCACGGATCCTTAAAAAGTCTTAAAAGGCATTGAATTCATCAATCTAAAAAATAAGGCCTTAATTGGCATTAAAATGTCCTAAATTGATCTTTCTAAAGTCTTAAAACTGTTTACACACAATTAGTAGGATTTTATAATTAAAATTAATCTCAAATCTAAAAATAAATCATTAATTTTATTTAAAATGTACTGAATGTCTCTGATGAAGCGAACATGATGGTGGAACCAACAAAACAGTGACGTGGTTGCAGCGTCTCTAACGCTAAGAGCAGACGCACGTTGTTAATGTAGCAACTTTGAACTACATCATGGGAAAGTGTAAATTCAGCGAAAATTGGCTGTTCGACCAGGATTTTCCTTCATGGCTGAAAGCGGTACCAGGCAATGTGTACGAGGTAATGTTTCAAACTCGGCACGATGGGAGTCGAGGCAGTGGAGTCCCACAATGCACAGCGCGAAACACAAAGTGTCAAAACCGAGCTGCCAACTGCATACGCCAGGTATTTCCCAGTTCTGTTCTCCTCTCGTCTCCACCATGCCTCCACCCGCACTACCGATATCAACAACTGGGACAGCAGCACCACATCTCCGGACAATGTTCGGGTGTGCGCCTACACTGAAAGCAGAGGTACTGTGGTCTCTGAACACCGTGACAAAACACCGATCGTTCAAGTCTAATGAGGGAGTTGGAGACTTATTTTGTGTAATGTTCCCAGACTCCGACATTTGCTACTCGTTTGCATGCGGTTCCGACATGACGGTTTTATGTTTTATGTTAAAATAAACTCTTGGGTGAAATTGTCCCAAACCACTTGTAATTGATGTGGTGTTTTTTCCCCACTTTTGTTAATTGGGAAGTTGGATTAAATTTATTTTCAAATGGCATTAAAAAGTCTTAAAAAGTCTTAAATTTAACTTGCTTTAAGCTGTAGGAACCCTGTTTTCAGTACGGCTGCTTCTGAACACGCAAACAGTCGCAATCTAAGAATCAGTTTAACGTAAATTAACCTTTTAATCTTCAGTTTGGGTGAAAATGCTGTGGTGCACAAGTCAGCTTTGCTCATTTGACTATAAACACTTTTAAAGGAGGTGGAATGGGCTGGGAATATTTCTAAGTTCTTGGAAGTCAGCTGTTGTTGTTCCAGTCTTTAAAATCCATCTTCGTGCTGCGGCTACAGACTGACTGGCTGCAGAAAACCTGGCTTCTGAGCAGATCATGAACTGGGGTCCATTTCCACAGGAGCAACCAACCAGAGTTCACTTCTTTGTTCTGCAGCAGAGTGCGAGTGAGCGTTCACACTGCTCCAAATGAACCGGGCTATAGCTGAAAGTGGACCAGGGTTTGCTTAAAGTGGATATATGAGTTGGGGGCATCATAGTCTCTGGGGTGATTGGCTGGGGCATTGGGGCGGGACCCATGGTGGGTGGGTATCTGGGATGACCCGGCTCTACCTGATACTGGGTGAGGCCTCCATTGGAGGTGTGGGTGGCTTGCAGGCCCTGGGTCTGGCTTTTGGGGGTGTCCTGTCGGGGCTGGCAGGCTGCTGTCCCTGGTCCTTTGGACCTGTACTTGGACACGTTGCCGTGGGGCTCTGACTGTGGCCATCCTCTGCCTCTTTCTGGGTGAGTGGGTGGTCCTCCTTGTGGTGGGCTGCCTGGTTCGTAATGGTTGTTCTCTATCTTTTGTATCTTTGTCTCCTTTTTCCTCTCTTCACTCTCTTTTTCTCCTCTGTTCACTTTCTCCATTCTTTAGTCTTTCACCCCCTTTTGTCAGGTCCAGCATTAATATGTAAATTCAGCCATTAACTTAAACTTAAAAATAAAGAATAAAGTATCAGGAGGGGAAAAGCAAATGTATTTGGCACGACACAGCAGCCACACCATCATTCTGCTGTCATGATGCTGGATAGGACAAGTAGGAAAAAATAAATAATAATAATAAAAAAAAAAAAAACGAACAAAATTTGAAATTTTTATTGCAAGCCAAAATATTAAGTGTTAACTGACTTTCCCTTTGGTAAATGTCAGATGTCCAAGGGTCAGTAAATGCAGTATGTAATGTACTTAAATATGTTGCTCTCTGCATAATCGCTACCATGTTCTAGATCATAATGCAGAATTCATCCAGCATTATCTCACCAACCGTCGCCACATGATCGCATGGTGATAATTTCTGTCAGAAAACCACCAGATGTTGACTAATGAAGTTAAACTGTAAGTGACCTTCAGTAATGACCGAGTTAAACAAGTTTTCTAACCTTTATAAGTCGTATACACTGTTACAAAGGAAGCTGTTTTATTTTAAAAGTCATGCTTTTATTTTGAAGTAAATGGTGCCATAGAAACCTTCTCTACCGCCAGCAGCTGCTGTTAGAGAAGGTCCTGCCAACAACAAGACTTTGGGGTAAATATGTGACGGTGTGAACATGAACTGCTGGTTTCCTCCTTCTCAGCTGATCCATAAACACACGCAGCAAGAGAGAAAAGCCGATCAGCTGATCACCGACAGCCGCCATGATTCACGAACAACAGGAGACGGGAGCAGATGGGAGAGGAGGAGCAGACACAGAGAAGACCAGAGATCCACTAGACCAGGAAACAACGCAGGAAAAGAAAAAAGTTTAGAAAAGTGTGGGCGTGGAGCCGTATCAACACGAAGAGCATGGGTGTTAAAACCCATCATCCTCCAAGGGGGCGACGCCCACGTGTTGTTCCATCAATGTTCTTTTTATTCTCAAATCCATCCATAGAATCAGCCAGTTCATCTTTTCCATCTGGCCTCTAGACGCTCCCATGTCCCGCTGTCATAATGGAGAAATGACGGATGTATTGGGCTTGTTGTGCCGTGCACGTGTTAATGCGTTAAAAATATTAATTATCAGATTTCTCCTTTCTGATTTGAGCTCATGCAGCTAACCGCTAACATTCCCATTCAGAGAGCCAGACAAGCGGCGAAGCTAGCAGTTTGTCCAGACCTCAGAAAGTCAGTCAGCTGTGTTTTTTAACTGTTTATGTCTGAAACTATCAGAAGACCAAAGTTGTGCCTAACTACATGTTCAGTTTTGAAGAGAGTGACAGATCAGGAAGAGTTGTGTACCTCCCATATCCTGGATCTCCAGCCGGCCCACTCCACTGCTGCTGGGGGGAAACAGAGACAACCACATCGGCTTCCATTTCTGAGAGGAAAGAAGACATTACAGGAGCTCAAAATGAAAAAAGAATCTAACCTGTTAGCAGCACATCTTACGCTGATACCTCTGAATGCACCTCTGGCTAGCGCCAGCTAGTGGTGAGCAGTGCTAACAAAGATTTGTGTCCTCAGTCTGAACATCAGAAATTATTTTAGAATAAACCAACATAAAACTTTAAAGATGAATTAAGTACCTTTTTTTATTTAAAGGATTTTTTGGCTGTTGTGGCCTTTATTTAACTGTAGTTGGACAGGAAAGAGGGTGGTAAAGACCTGCAGCAAAGGGCACCAGGCAGGGACTCCAACCTGGACCAGTTGTACTTGGGAGCTGTAGCCTCTGTACATGGGACTGCGGTGAGCTTAACCAATCTCTGCGTTCTGGACTCGTTTAATGGTACAGTGACGTCTATTATGTATATTTCTGGAGCCGAGGTCCTGAGGCTGAGAAGCTGCACTAAACAACTACTTCCTGGATGCCACGTGATGTTGCAGAAAGGTTTTATTTCATGCGCCACGTCACATGCTCACAAATAGATATTAACACACCAGCTGTTCTGAACGCACCATAGCTGATTCAGCAAAGAAACGCAAGAAGATATTATCAGTGTAAGAGAGGAAAAGAAAGAGTGAGAACAAGAGGCGAAACAAACTCAAGATAAGACGGACTTTTGCTGTCTGGAGAGATCTCACAGTACGTAATGGCCTATTTATGCTCACGCAGAAGACGGATACGCAGACGGAGGGACAGTTTCGTCTGTCTTCTGCGTCAGTTGCGTGTAATTTGTTCCGTTTTCAGGGAGCTTAGCTATCTGTCGCTTGATGCAGAAGACAGGCAACACCACCAGAAACCACGGGGGCAGTGTTGATCAGAATGGCTGACATGCGACCAGGAAGAGGAACATGTATTAAAGCTGCAGTTCAGAGAGAGGAGGCGGCAGTGAGGACGGTGAGCTTTAGAACTGTAACCTGATTTGTGTAATTAATTGAAATTTGATCATATAAATTAGGGGTGGGACTTTAACGAGATGATTCAGATGAATTAATTACAAAAAAATTAACACATTTAATTGCAGTTTGAATTCCGAACAACGAGTACACCGAATATACCGGTGCACACATCAGAGCTACTTTGTCCCTTATTTAATGAGTTTTCAGACGCCTCTGGGGGTTTGTGTCAAACAAGATTATTTTTCCAGACATTAATAGAGCTTGAGTTTACAATGGTAACATCTGTTATTTGATTCAGTCCTCCACTAAAATATTAAAATATCAACAAAGAGTCTAAGTTTAATAATATGTGCACAATATGTACCTGATAGGAAAATTCAAAATCTGCTGAATCATTGTTAATGTTGATGAATGATGGTTTAAAATAATCTTGTCGCTGTCAACAAGATGATTTAGTTCAGGAAGAGCAAAATTTAAGATCTGCTGTTTCAACCAGTGGACCTGAACAATTAACCAGTGAACACAACCAGTTAACCAGTGAACCCAACCAGTTAACTAGTGTACCCAACCGATTAACCAGTGAACACAACCAGTTAACCAGTGAACACAACCAGTTAACTAGTGGACCCAACCAGTTAACTAGTGGACCCAACCAGTTAACCAGTGAACACAACCAGTTAACTAGTGGACCCGACTAGTGGACCCAACCAGTTAACCAGGGGACCCGACCAGTTAACCAGTGAACACAACCAGTTAACCAGTGGACCCAACCAGTTAACTAGTGTACCCAACCGGTTAACCAGTGAACACAACCAGTTAACCAGTGAACACAACCAGTTAACTAGTGGACCCAACCAGTTAACCAGTGAACACAACCAGTTAACTAGTGGACCCGACTAGTGGACCCAACCAGTTAACCAGTGAACACAACCAGTTAACCAGTGGACCCAACCAGTTAACTAGTGTACCCAACCGGTTAACCAGTGAACACAACCAGTTAACCAGTGAACACAACCAGTTAACTAGTGGACCCAACCAGTTAACCAGTGAACACAACCAGTTAACTAGTGGACCCAACTAGTGGACCCAACTAGTGGACCCAACCAGTTAACCAGGGGACCCGACCAGTTAACCAGTGAACACAACCAGTTAACCAGTGGACCCAACCAGATAACTAGTGTACCCAACCGGTTAACCAGTGAACACAACCAGTTAACCAGTGAACACAACCAGTTAACTAGTGGACCCAACCAGTTAACCAGTGAACACAACCAGTTAACTAGTGGACCCGACTAGTGGACCCAACCAGTTAACCAGGGGACCCGACCAGTTAACCAGTGAACACAACCAGTTAACCAGTGGACCCAACCAGTTAACTAGTGTACCCAACCGGTTAACCAGTGAACACAACCAGTTAACCAGTGAACACAACCAGTTAACTAGTGGACCCAACCAGTTAACCAGTGAACACAACCAGTTAACTAGTGGACCCGACTAGTGGACCCAACCAGTTAACCAGTGAACACAACCAGTTAACCAGTGGACCCAACCAGTTAACTAGTGTACCCAACCGGTTAACCAGTGAACACAACCAGTTAACCAGTGAACACAACCAGTTAACTAGTGGACCCAACCAGTTAACCAGTGAACACAACCAGTTAACTAGTGGACCCAACTAGTGGACCCAACTAGTGGACCCAACCAGTTAACCAGGGGACCCGACCAGTTAACCAGTGAACACAACCAGTTAACCAGTGAACACAACCAGTTAACTAGTGGACCCAACCAGTTAACCAGTGAACACAACCAGTTAACTAGTGGACCCGACTAGTGGACCCAACCAGTTAACCAGGGGACCCGACCAGTTAACCAGTGAACACAACCAGTTAACCAGTGGACCCAACCAGTTAACTAGTGTACCCAACCGGTTAACCAGTGAACACAACCAGTTAACCAGTGAACACAACCAGTTAACTAGTGGACCCAACCAGTTAACCAGTGAACACAACCAGTTAACTAGTGGACCCGACTAGTGGACCCAACCAGTTAACCAGTGAACACAACCAGTTAACCAGTGGACCCAACCAGTTAACTAGTGTACCCAACCGGTTAACCAGTGAACACAACCAGTTAACCAGTGAACACAACCAGTTAACTAGTGGACCCAACCAGTTAACCAGTGAACACAACCAGTTAACTAGTGGACCCAACCAGTTAACCAGTGAACACAACCAGTTAACTAGTGGACCCGACTAGTGGACCCAACCAGTTAACCAGTGAACACAACCAGTTAACCAGTGGACCCAACCAGTTAACTAGTGTACCCAACCGGTTAACCAGTGAACACAACCAGTTAACCAGTGAACACAACCAGTTAACTAGTGGACCCAACCAGTTAACCAGTGAACACAACCAGTTAACTAGTGGACCCAACTAGTGGACCCAACCAGTTAACCAGGGGACCCGACCAGTTAACCAGTGAACACAACCAGTTAACCAGTGGACCCAACCAGTTAACTAGTGTACCCAACCGGTTAACCAGTGAACACAACCAGTTAACCAGTGAACACAACCAGTTAACTAGTGGACCCAACCAGTTAACCAGTGAACACAACCAGTTAACTAGTGGACCCGACTAGTGGACCCAACCAGTTAACCAGGGGACCCGACCAGTTAACCAGTGAACACAACCAGTTAACCAGTGGACCCAACCAGTTAACTAGTGTACCCAACCGGTTAACCAGTGAACACAACCAGTTAACCAGTGAACACAACCAGTTAACTAGTGGACCCAACCAGTTAACCAGTGAACACAACCAGTTAACTAGTGGACCCGACTAGTGGACCCAACCAGTTAACCAGGGGACCCGACCAGTTAACCAGGGGACCCAGCCAGTGAGGCTGCAGTGGTCCACCACATCCGTGCTGTTGTGTGTGTGTGTGTGTGTGTGTGTGTGTGTGTGTGTGTGTGTGTGTGTGTGTGTGTGTGTGTGTTAATGCAGTTTTGTGTGAAAACGTAGATGCAACGTCTCGTTTTCTTGGCACTGCAGCAACTTGGTGCATCACTGGCTCCAGCTGTGAGGAGTGTGGCCCAGTATGCCAGATGGGACCACTGACTGGTTCATGGTGTGCAGTATCAGACGGGTCATCCTGCAGCATCTCTAAATGTAAGGCTGGAAAACCGAGTCTTCATCAATAACCAGGATAAAGTGGTTTTTAATGGATTCGATTCACACCTACACACCCAGACACCGAAATAACGCGAAAAATCAGGCATGAGTGACAAGTTTTTTATGAGTTAATGCAATAAAAGAATTCACACGTTAATTCCACAGATTAATCTCTTTGCATTAACATGCTAATTTTAACATCCCTAATTTTAATGAATGACTAATAAAAGTTTGAGCAAAATAATCCTGGATTTAGTTTAACAACAAAACTCTGTCTTCCAGGGTATGATGTGGGACACGTTTATGTTCCTATCAATGTCAAAATCCAACCTACACCCTTGCCTGAAGTCCCCCCACTCCACACCTTTCCTTTAGAAACGGTTTCACCCCTCCCACCAGTGACAGAGGTAAACATTAGTCACCACTTTTCTGCTTCATGCTTGTAGAGGAAAGTCAGGAAAAGGAGGGAAATGTGACGTCCGTGGACATCTCCCGGTTACTGCAGGTTAACTGGGATCAGATTGAAGACAATGTGTGTGTGTGTGTGTGTCTGAGTGTGTGTGTCAGTGCAGGAATGTGCTGTGTTTCAACTTGTTCATCCAGATTTCTGAAGAAAGAGCTCAGCGGAGCAGAAAAATAAAATCTGAACATGTGTCACCTCACATGATGGACACCACCGAGCTGAGCCAGAAAACCGCCTGCCTCAGAGTTAAAGATGGTTTTAGTTTACTGAGACAAGTTGAACAAATCTGACGTTTACTTACTTTTCCAGCTTTTTGAGGTCGGAGATAAACCTTCCCTGCTTTAGTCAGAGAGTCCATGGAGGAGGGAAACGCTGCCGTCCGGCTCACAAGCACGTATGAGTCTTTTTCTGAGCAGGGAAGTCGAGTCGATTGAGACATTCCTGAAATATGAGCCTCACCTGAAGCACACACTAGAGGTGGAATTTACGGCTCTTTAAAGGGAACGTTCCTTTCACAGAGACATTCACAACACTGGCTCATTCTTTTAATTTTATTTTTTATTTAATCACTTTTTTACTATTATTTTTCAATTGGGGTAACTTGTTTTTTTCAAGAAAATAATCACTGGTAGTAATTATAAGGAACGGTTTGGATCAGAATAATTCAAACTTCCACACTCCACCAATACATACTCTGTTGGTGGGAATTATTCTGAAATACGGGCTCATGTTTTCACACACATTCCATGAGGTGGCTCCATATCTCCATGTCTTGACAGCCAGATTACTGTTTCTCTCAGCAAAAAACGCCTACAAAGAACTTCCATGAAAACCAACTTTACTCCACACAAGAACATTTCAATGAAGCAAGACAACTCACAATATATTAGAATAATAAATAATAAAAATATGCACCTATATAAAGTCTACTGTACAAAAATACATGATAATATAAATAAAAACAGAACTAACCTGAACGACATCGGTGCAAATTTTAATATATTTTTTTTAATTTCCAATCAGTACCTTCTGTCCATAGATGCATCACATGAATGGAGCGTGTTGGACACCAGATTCCCATGATGGCACACGTGTCCCGTGAAGGCAGCGTGGACAGTTTGTATGAAAAGAATGCGACTCGGTTCTCATCGTTCGTTTCAGAGTCGTTCAAAAGAATCCATTTGTTTATGAGCGTCACATTTCTACCACTCAGATAAGACTTCAGAGACAAAGAGGGCAAAGTTCAGGACTGGTTCAGTGTTTAACGTGACGTAAATACTGCGTGTCTGTAAAGTGAAAGTATCTGACTTCTCTGCCTCCGTGCAGGGGTTCAGTTTGCTGAGCGGTCTCAGTGAGGAAATGATTCTGGCTGAAACCGGCTGTCATTTTTTGTTTTTATGAAGGCCAACGTTGGTGTTACATGAGGAAACTTTGCTTCAGAGCATGAATTATCCAAAATGACACCTGGTTATGAAAGCGGCTGCAGAAAAGGTCACTGCTACATATAATGAGGATCCCAGTTTACAAGCACAGGGAGCAAAACCGCTGCAACACTAAGAAGGCTTCGTGTCCTCGGTGCAGATTTCTGATGACTTTCTGCATCAGTGCCCCCTCGCTGTGCTGGAAGGAGCTCACAGTGCTACGTTTGACTCATTCATATACAAACATGAGCAAATCACAACTAAAATACACAATAATTTTCACAGGAAGTGTGATTATTTATTTATTTATTTATTTGTAGTAACAATAAGGCAAGGCAGTTTATTTCTACAAAGTGCTTCATATAAAACATTAACAGCGTTGAAAATGGAGCAAAGACGGCATTTAGAAGTAGCAGCAACAAACAGCAAAATCACAAACCAAACTTATCGGGAAAATGTTTTGACCTCCATGGCAACTCTGACCCAGGCGTACGCACAACATCTGGGAAAAGGGGAAACGGCGACACCAGCGGTCCAGAATAAAATCAAGGAAATGATGTGAAATGTGAGACATTTGTACACAATCCAGTATCACCTTTCACACCACATGTTAGATATTAAAGCTGTTTGCAGACATGAATAAAGACACATATTAATCCTCCTAAGAGCCACGCTCGGGGGAAAAAACTCAACTTTAACCACTAAAACATGTTCTGTCATTGTGAAACTTCATGTTATAAAACCCATCCAGATAAATAAGGAGCCAGTCTGCTGCCAGCATGTAGCAGCCAGTGTGGAAAGTAGCTTTGGTCCTTCAGTCCAGCAGAGCGGGACCAGACTGGAGGCTGGAGGTCTAGAAGTGATGCTACGCTAACGAAACACAAGGAGATGAATGCATGGAGGAGTCTGGTCTTTCTGGGAGATTAAACTTTTAATTCTGTTGATGTTTCTGAGCTGGTAAAAAGCTTCTTAGTGAAGCTTTGATGTGGCTGCTGAAAGTCAGGTCTGAGTCTATCACCACTCCCAGGTTACGAACTTGGTCGGTAGTTTTAAGAGCCCAAGTCTCCTGGTGTTTACCAATGCTGACCCTCTTCTCTTTCTACCAGACAGAATAATCTCAGTTTTGTCTTCATTTAATTGTACTTTCTGGTGTGTTCATGTACAGGTGGAACAGCTTGTTGTCTGGTGATGGTGGATTGAAGGTCGTTGCTTCTGTCTGTGGAGTTTTTGTCTCCTCTTTCTTTATTCTTCTTTCCCTTTTAGCTTCTTCTTCTTTTTGCTGTCTTCCTTCTTTTTCTGTCCCCTCCGGTCAGGTCCAGTAAGTTCACATAGATTCCACTATTCAAAGTAAATAAATAAATAAAGGAATCAGATTATCAAGAGGAGCTTTTTACCCATAAACCTCCCCTTGGCAGAGCAAGTTTGTTCAGCACGATACAACAACCAGACCATCATTCTGCAGCTACGATGCTGGACAGGACAGGTAAAAAAAAAAACAAAAGGATCCACAAAGTCAGTCTACTATCAGCTTAAGAACATATCAAGGGTAAAAGATGTGATGTCTCAGCAGGACCTGGAAAAACTAGTCCAGCTTCCATCTTTAGTCGGCTTGATTATTGTAACAGTGTTTTTACAGGTTCTACCTAAAACATCAGTCAGACACCTGCAGCTGATCCAGAACTCTGCTGCTCCAGTCCTCACTAAGACCAAGAAAGTGGACCACATCAGTCCAGCTCTGAGGTCTTTACACTGGCTGCCGGTCCGTCAGAGGATAGACTTTAAAGTTCTGCTGCTGGTCTAGAAAGCTCTGAATGGTTTAGGACCAACATACATCAGAGACCTCTTGACCCAGTATGAACCTACCAGAACCCTCAGGTCATCTGGATCCAGGTTCTTTCCAGTTCCCAGAGTCAGAACCAGACATGGAGAAGCTGCATTCAGCTTCTATGCTCCACATGTCTGGAACAAACTCCCAGAAAGCCTCAGATCAGCTGAAACACTCAGTTTATTTAGATCCAGGTTAAAGACCCACCTGTTCTCTGCTGCATGGACTAGTTTTTATTTACAGTCCAAATTTAAGTCACTTTTTTTTAAGCTTACATTTTTAAACTTAATCATGTTTAAATGCTGTTTTATCCAGTGTCCTTTTTTTCCTCTTTCTTTTGTTTTTAATGTTAAATTATGCTTCTTGTATTCTGTAAAGCTCTTTGAATCACCCTGTTGTATATTTTTGCTCCAAATAAACCTGCTTTGCCTAATGTATGTGATATGTATTGTTTATGAGAACTAATGCATCATTTTATGGTAAAAACTTTTCTACAAACACTGTTGTATCTGATCTTTGTCTTCTGCGTCCTGGTGGACCCCCTTGGACTACAATAATTCTGTCACGTCACATGATGATAAAACTGGAACACATATGCAAAATCTCTTTATTTTCTTGTACATTTTGTTAAAAGGCCAAATAAAGAATGAAAATATAATTTTCTGCCAGTTAATTCTCAGATATGGGATGAAAGGGTGAAATTCAGGTGCTTGTGGATGCATCGATCTGAATTTCTGGCTCTTCTAACAGGGCAGCTGAATTTTATTAAACCACTACAAAGAACATGATCTTTAAAGTGCTGCCTGATTGGTCCAGATGAGAGTGGGCTCTCTGAAGCAGGTAGATGATGACATCTTCAACCCTAAGAACAATACGATAACCAAACTGTAAAGAGTCCTGAAAGGTGTTGGCTTGTTCAGTCTCATGATGTGAGATGTTAGGATAACTGGTCTGTGGTCATCTGGTTCAGATGGTTGGGATTTTTCAGGTCCTGGAACAAGGCAGGATGTTTTCCACAGCATAGGAACTCTATTCTGACCCAGGCTGGTGGTAAAAGGTGCTGAAGAATCCACCATAGCTGTTCTGAGCAGGTTTTCAGAACCCTGAAGCTGAAACCGTCTGGACCTGCAGCCTTGATCTGGTTCAATTTCTCCAGTTGTTTCTTTGCCTGACTGCAGGAGACAGACGGGTTAGAGGTGGAGATGGAGGACGTCTCAGGAGACAGACGGGTTAGAGGTGGAGATGGAGGACGTCTCAGGAGACAGACGGGTTAGAGGTGGAGATGGAGGACGCCTCAGGAGACAGACGGGTTAGAGGTGGAGATGGAGGACGTCTCAGGAGACAGACGGGTTAGAGGTGGAGATGGAGGACGTCTCAGGAGATAGACGGGTTAGAGGTGGAGATGGAGGACGCTTCAGGAGACAGACGGGTTAGAGGTGGAGATGGAGGACTCCTCAGGAGACAGACGGGTTAGAGGTGGAGGCAGAGGACATCTCAGGAGACAGATGGGTTAGAGGTGGAGATGGAGAATGTCTCAGGAGACAGATGGGCTAGAGGTGGAGATGGAGAACGTCTCAGGAGACAGACAGGTTAGAGGTGGAGATGGAGAACGTCTCAGGAGACAGATGGGTTAGAGGTAGAGGCAGAGGACGTCTCAGAAGACAGTCGGCTTAGAGGTGGAGATGGAGAACGTGTTAGGAGACAGACGGGCTAGAGGTGGAGATGGAGAACGTCCCAGCAGACAGACGGGCAAGAGGTGGAGGCAGAGGACGTCTCAGGATACAGACGGGCTTGAGGTGGAGATGGAGGACGTCTCAGAAGACAGACGGGTTAGAGGTGGAGGCAGAGGACGTTTCAGGAGAAAGACTTATTAGAGGTGGAGATGGAGAACGTCTTAGGAGATAGACAGGCTTGAAGTGGAGATGGAGAATGTCTCAGGAGACAGACGGGCTAGAGGTGGAGATGGAGAACGTCTTAGGAGACAGACAGGTTAGAGGTGGAGATGGAGAACGTCTTAGGAGACAGACGGGTTAGAGGTGGAGGCAGAGGACATCTCAGGAGACAGATGGGTTAGAGGTGGAGGCAGAGGACATCTCAGGAGACAGATGGGTTAGAGGTGGAGGCAGAGGACATCTCAGGAGACAGATGGGTTAGAGGTGGAGATGGAGAATGTCTCAGGATACAGACGGGCTTGAGGTGGAGATGGAGGACGTCTCAGAAGACAGACGGGTTAGAGTTGGAGGCAGAGGACGTTTCAGGAGACAGACTGGTTAGAGGTGGAGATGGAGAACGTCTTAGGAGATAGACAGGCTTGAAGTGGAGATTGAGGACGTCTCAGGAGACAGACGAGTTAGAGGTGGAGATGGAGGACGTCTCAGAAGACAGACGAGTTAGAGGTGGAGATGGAGGACGTCTCAGGAGACAGACGGGTTAGAGGTGGAGATGGAGGCTGTCTCAGAAGACACACGGGTTAGAGGTGGAGATTGAGGACGTCTCAGGAGACAGACGAGTTAGAGGTGGAGATGGAGGACGTCTCAGGAGACAGACGGGTTAGAGGTGGAGATGGAGAACGTCTCAGGAGACAGACGAGTTAGAGGTGGAGATGGAGGACGTCTCAGAAGACAGACGGGAGGACGTCTCAGAAGACAGATGGGTTAGAGGTGGAGATGGAGGACGTCTCAGAAGACAGACGGGTTAGAGGTGGAGATGGAGGACGTCTCAGAAGACAGACGGGAGGACGTCTCAGAAGACAGACGGGTTAGAGGTGGAGATGGAGGATGTCTCAGAAGACAGGCGGGTTAGAGGTGGAAATGGAGAACGTCTCAGGAGACAGACGGGAGGACGTCTCAGAAGACAGACGGGTTAGAGGTGGAGATGGAGGACGTCTCAGAAGATAGATGGGTTAGAGGTGGAGACGGAGAACGTCTCAGGAGACAGACGAGTTAGAGGTGGAGGCAGAGGACGTTTTAGGAGACAGACGGGTTAGAGGTGGAGATGGAGGACGTCTCAGGAGACAGACGGGTTAGAGGTGGAGATGGAGGACGTCTCAGGAGATAGACGGGTTAGAGGTGGAGATGGAGGACGCTTCAGGAGACAGACGGGTTAGAGGTGGAGATGGAGGACTCCTCAGGAGACAGACGGGTTAGAGGTGGAGGCAGAGGACATCTCAGGAGACAGATGGGTTAGAGGTGGAGGCAGAGGACATCTCAGGAGACAGATGGGTTAGAGGTGGAGGCAGAGGACATCTCAGGAGACAGATGGGTTAGAGGTGGAGATGGAGAATGTCTCAGGATACAGACGGGCTTGAGGTGGAGATGGAGGACGTCTCAGAAGACAGACGGGTTAGAGTTGGAGGCAGAGGACGTTTCAGGAGACAGACTGGTTAGAGGTGGAGATGGAGAACGTCTTAGGAGATAGACAGGCTTGAAGTGGAGATTGAGGACGTCTCAGGAGACAGACGAGTTAGAGGTGGAGATGGAGGACGTCTCAGAAGACAGACGAGTTAGAGGTGGAGATGGAGGACGTCTCAGGAGACAGACGGGTTAGAGGTGGAGATGGAGGATGTCTCAGAAGACACACGGGTTAGAGGTGGAGATTGAGGATGTCTCAGGAGACAGACGAGTTAGAGGTGGAGATGGAGGACGTCTCAGGAGACAGACGGGTTAGAGGTGGAGATGGAGAACGTCTCAGGAGACAGACGAGTTAGAGGTGGAGATGGAGGACGTCTCAGAAGACAGACGGGAGGACGTCTCAGAAGACAGACGGGTTAGAGGTGGAGATGGAGGACGTCTCAGAAGACAGACGGGTTAGAGGTGGAGATGGAGGACGTCTCAGAAGACAGACGGGAGGACGTCTCAGAAGACAGACGGGTTAGAGGTGGAGATGGAGGATGTCTCAGAAGACAGGCGGGTTGGAGGTGGAAATGGAGAACGTCTCAGGAGACAGACGGGAGGACGTCTCAGAAGACAGACGGGTTAGAGGTGGAGATGGAGGACGTCTCAGAAGATAGATGGGTTAGAGGTGGAGACGGAGAACGTCTCAGGAGACAGACGAGTTAGAGGTGGAGGCAGAGGACGTTTTAGGAGACAGACGGGTTAGAGGTGGATGCAGAGGACATCTCAGGAGACAGACGGGCTAGAGGTGGAGATGGAGAAAGTTTCAGGAGACAGACGAGTTAGAGGTGGAGGCAGAGGACATCTCAGGAGACAGAGAGGTTAGAGGTGGAGATGGAGAACGTCTCAGGAGACAGATGAGTTAGAGGTGGAGGCAGAGGACGTCTCAGGAGACAGACGGGTTAGAGGTGGAGAAGGAGGACGTTTTAGGAGACAGACGGGTTAGAGGTGGAGATGGAGGACGTCTCAGGAGACAGACGGGTTAGAGGTGGAGAAGGAGGACGTCTCAGGAGACAGACGGGTTAGAGGTGGAGATGGAGGACGTCTCAGGAGACAGATGGGTTAGAGGTGGAGGCAGAGGACATCTCAGGAGACAGATGGGTTAGAGGTGGAGATGGAGAATGTCTCAGAAGACAGAAGGGCTTGAGGTGGAGACGGACGATGTCTCAGTATGTTCTGATGGGGAGGGAGATGAGGCCGTGTTTAGGTCCATGATGCTTTAACCATATGGTGATGCAACACGTCTCAGAAACTGCATGCTTTGTTTTTATGCCAGGTCGCACAGGAAGTTACTGTTTTTTTTTCTCAACCAATCAACAGATTCCAGTATGTCAAACTCCACCCTTTCGGGTCGGGTCAGTTAAATTGGTTCCCCCAATAAAAGGGTCCCAACAAAATAGGACGGGTCTGGTTGGATATTAGGGTACCCTTCCCAGGTCTTGTATGTGAAAACAAAAAACAAAAAAAGTGCCTTATCCTCTGATCAGCTGATCACCATCTTCTCCAGCCTTATGTGTCTCCTCTCTGGTCTGTAGCTGAGCGCTCCTTTCTCCAGCATCAGGTGTCCTCTTCATGGTCTGTAGCTCTCCAGGGTCTGCATCCTGGTGTCCTCTTCATGGTCTGCAGCTCTCCAGGGTCTGCATCCTGGTGGACTCCATCTCTGCTGTTGCAGCGTTTCTTTCCTCAGCTGATCCGTCTTCTTCGTCTTGCAGACCTGCAGCATTTGTGGGTGGAACTGATGTGTCCTAGAAGCAGGGATGGTGTCCAGTCTGAGCCTCCATCACTTCTTAAGCTGGTTGACCTGCAACCACATGTTTGATGTTATTAAAAAACTACTGGATGCTTCCATCATATTTCCCAAAACCTGAACCACTTAATCCAACCAGTTAACATCCCATCACATCTTTCAGGGCTCTCTTGGTATTTACCTGCATCTTTAAAATCATTCACGAAGTTTTGATATAAGATAATTAAATAAAATAAACACTGATCAAACCCCATTTCTATTTCCTTCCCTCTTTGCCTCTAGTTTACAAGTGAAGTTAGCCAATGTAAATACGACTTTAGAAAGCTAAATAAAGTTTATTCATTAACATTACTTACACAATAAAAACAACAAAAAAGTCTCTTTGCTGCGACCGGGCCACCCGACCTCTCGTTACATCCTCAACCTGCTGTCCTAAGCCTCTTTTAAAGGTGGGAAACCAAAACAATCTAACTCTGTGGCGACTTTTCTACCTTTTTTGTCGTGTGACTGGCGGCCTTTCACACAACATGAGACTCCCATTTTATCAAAGATTATAACGCAGCAAAGACGATGAACAGCTGTTTACAACGATGCAACCAACATGGCGATCGACCCACAATGCACTGCGGCTATCCTGAGTGTTACGTCACCTGACAAAGACCGATAGATCTGACTGGGCAGCCCTGTATCAGCCAAGGAAAGAACCAGTGGTCTGGAGATCCAAGGCCTGCACTTTTACTGGAGGCTGGCACAGGGAGCAAAGTGAAGGAGGTGGACGTTTGCTTGATTAATTAATTAAATTAGAGAGCCAATCTATGAGTTAAAAATATATAACTAACTATGAATAAATTAACAGTGTCGGCTCACTGGGAAAATACTGTGTATCTTTGGCTGTTGGTGTATGTTCTGTTTGACTGGATGTAAAACATGTCATAGGTGTGGTTTGCTCTCAAAAACAGACACGTAATATGTCACTAAGCTCTGTGTGAAATGGCCATTTTTTAGCATTCAGTGCGTCACTTTGACACCTTGATTGATGGCATTAACACATATACAGTGTCTGTTGTTGAGACGTTGTATAAACTGTAGAATAATCTTCCTTAACTGTAAAACATATTTCTTACTTGCTTTTCTTCACTGAATCCTGCAGGTTTGTTAATAAACTTACAAACTATCACAGATATTATGTGACATTACAACAAAGCTGCAGCTTTCCAAGTTTTATTCTTTGTTTTTTTATTATTCAATTTTTTATCTGGAAACAACTTGAAGAAAACAAATTTCAATCACAACATATAAGACAGTTGCTCTTATTCCTTCATTTCGTCAAACACAATCAAAATTAATGCATCTTCATGTTTCCAACCAGCATCTCGTACCATGTATTCACTTTAGTTTTCCTTATCACCCCTTTTTGTGTGTAAAGAAATACAGAAATTAATAAACAAATGAGGAAAAAAAGGCCCTTACATACATACCTGTGTGTACATGTATGTATATTGATACATACACACACATATACGTACATACACATACAAGATTATAAATAAGGTACAAAATGTTTCGACAATACAGAGTAGCCAAGTTTCAGGTTTTATTCTGATGCTTTTTAGCACATTTCATGATATTGATCAGAAAGTGCAGAAGAAAACTTAAAGCATAGAAACAGTATATTTTGATCAAAGCAGTTATAAAATGATGCATTTTACTTATAAAGCTCCACAGTCTGCAGATCTCAGACTAAAAGGCAGAAGAGGCTCTGTCGCTTTAGTTTTCAGCCTCGTACCTGGCACAGCCAGCAGGCCCAGGTCACATGACCTTAGGGACCTGCTAGGGACATGTAGATGAGGCTTGATCATTCAGAGCTCTATAAGTGAGGACCAAGACCTCGAAGTGTCCTCTGGAGTAGATAGGGGGCCACTGGAGCTGGACAAGTAACATGACAAGAGACATGAGACAACTTCATCAGAAGCCTGGCAGCAGCGTTCTGTACAATCTGCAGAGGGATGCGAATAATGAACAAGAAAAGCATGAATAACATTTCCAGCTCTGTTCCAGAGATAATTCTTAGCTTAGCAATAAATGATGAAAACATGAGCCAACCAGAGGCTGAACGTGATCCTCTAATGCGGGGATCACCAACTCCAGACCTCCTGCATCCTGCAGGTTTTTAATGTGTCCCTGCTGCACCTGGTTCAAACTAAATGTTCAGCACCAGCTTGTTGCCAAGGTCTGCACCAGCATCTTCACCACCCATTATTAGAGCAGGTGTGCTGCAGCATGGACAGACTGAAAACCTGCAGGACACACTGGCTCAAGAGGTCTGGAGGTGCTGATGCCTGATCGAAAGTAAAATTCACCCCAAGATTCCTGATGGAAGAGGCTAACGGACCACGAGTTTCCATTATTAGAGTTTTATGCTTTTCAGGTGCACACACATTAATTTAATATACTTAAATCTTCATATTTACATTCTGCAGACTAAAGATGGACGGAAGGGTGACGCCTCAGGGTTGCCCAAGACTACAGACCTGTCAGCTGTCCAGCATGTCAAGAATGCTAGGAAACCAGAGGACATCAGGAGACAAAGAGTAGATATTTAAGTCTTCCCTGTCCTGGATTTAAAGCCACAGTGATGGTAAAATGTTTTTAAGTAGCTGGTCTTGAACTCACTTATTTCATTTTCTAATCAGGTTCAAGAACTCCAGGAAAAGCAGAAACAGTCCAGAGAGCGTGAGATGATGAAGAGAAGAAATATGCACAGCTTTCAAAACGACATCCTACAGCGACAACGAGAGTTTGAGCAGAAGGTGAACATGAGCCCGCCGTGGACTGAAGGTCAGGCATTTTGTTGTTTTTCTTTGGATGTGACTGCAGGAGGCAGAGATGCAGAATTTAGAGAAACGTGTCAACTTTGAAAATTCCAGAAAAGCGTATTACAGGGAATTTAAAAAGGTAGGTTGCTGTGTGATCAGTGCCACACATCGGTCTACATCTGTTGAATAACACTCACATGTAGATGTTTTTCTTAAGGTGGTGGAGGCTTCAGACGTCATTCTGGAGGTTTTGGATGCACGAGACCCTCTGGGCTGCAGATGTCCTCAGGTGGAGCAGGCAGTCATCCAAAGTGGAACCAACAAAAAGATCGTTTTAGTCCTCAATAAGATCGGTAAGAAAGACAGCAGCACAGTAGAAGATGCAGAACTTACTTAGTGAAATATTAACAATTGTGCTTTTGATTATAGATTTGGTGTCAAAGGAAATTGTGGAAAAGTGGATTAAGTATCTTCGTAATGAGTTTCCCACTGTAGCTTTCAAAGCATCGACTCAGCAACAAACAAAGAACTTGGTAAGTAGTGAAGATGTCTTTGAATTGTTGTGGAATTTTTATTTATCAAAGATCACACACTAAGTGAGAATCAAACAAAGTATTTAATTAAGAGCTGATCAGCAATGAGAGTCACACAGTCAGAAAGATCTGCTAAGTGAGTCTGAAGAGATACATGTGTGCTTGGTTAATATAGCCAGAGCCTGAGCTGATAACATCGAGGTCGAAGGTCATTGTAGTAAACCCCTCATGGCCTGGTACAAGGAAGAAAAGAAAAGGGGGAAGGGGAGCTCACTAAATCCTTATCTGGGTACACAGTCATTCTCCTCCCTAAGTAAAACATAAGCCAAGCTTTAACAATGCAAAGTGTAGTCTACAGAATTTAAGGGTTCTGTGTAAATTTTCCATTACAGAATCACTAAATAAAAAAAGCTGTGTAATGATGACAATGACAATAATCACTGTAAAACATAATTAGATGTCTTAGATAATTAGATGATGCCAGTGACACAAGCCACCTCAGAGCTCCTGAGCAGCAGCGCATGCGTTGGACCGACTGCCTCATGAAGCTGCTCGGCAACTACTGCCGCAACCAGGATTTAAAGACGGCCATCACTGTCGGTGTTGTAGGTAAGCACCAGCATCCAGTTATGCCTAAATGTGCCGCCGCACACGAGGAGC